>NC_136262.1:27256570-27314070 GCF_964187855.1 Myxine glutinosa | reverse complement strand
ATAAAATTTAAATTCCTCTTTGACATTGAAAAAGTCAAGGAGTGTGAATACTTGCTCATGGCATTGTAGAAAAGAAAAATGCAGAAAGTTTCTTTTGTGGTTTTTTTTTGTAGTTTTTTCTTTCCGGAGAGGGTCGTGGGCGAAGATCGTTTTTAGGTGAGAAACACAGCAACCACACACCACCCCTTGACGAGACCCCCAACTTTCCGCACAGATGCACACAATCACCCATCCATGTTGAAACTACCTAAAAGTCGTGCCAACATCCCGATACCCCTGCATTTCCAATACTCCCAGGTACCTATCGAATTCCAATTTCAACTTAGCTACTGTTTCTGCTGCCACTACCTTTCCAAGGTGACCATTTCATGCATCAACTACTCTCTGAGTGAAAGACCCCTCCCTGCCAATTACTACTGTCTTAACTCTGCTCATCTTCATTCTCAGGTTACGGCCCGAGTCCTATCACTGTCTACTGTGGTAAATAATTATTCTGCACTTATTTTTAACTCAACTGGACAGTTCATCACATACTGAACCCTCCGGCGTCCGTCGTCTGTCGTCGGTTAACTTTTCGACGTTAACACTCCAGCGTCCACAAATATCAACCGATTCTGATCAAACTTGACATGCAGGATCCTTACCCTAAGGACCAAGTTGGTATTACATTTCAGCCCGATCCGTTGAAAAATGGCGGACTTAGGCGACCATTTTGTTTTTGGTCATGAAAACGACGTTAACACTCCAGCGTCCACAAATATCAACCGATTCTGATCAAACTTGACATGCAGCATCCTTACCCTAAGGACCAAGTTGGTATTACATTTCAGCCCGATCCGTTGAAAAATGGCGGACTTAGGCGACCATTTTGTTTTTGGTCATGAAAACGACGTTAACACTCTAGCGTCCACAAATATTAACAGATTTTGATCAAACTTAGAATGTTAAACCCTTACCACACAAGGTAGGTTGCTATTGCATCCCAACCCGATCCGTCACAAAATGGCCGCCATATTGTTTTCAGCTCCAAAACGACGTTAAGACTTTAACGTCCACAAATATTTAATGGATTTTGATCAAACTTGGTGTGTGAGACTCTTACCACACAAGGTAGGTTGCTATCGCATGTCAACCAGATCTGTCACAAAATGGCCCCTATAACTTTCATGACAAGGATTCCCCACAATTTCTTCTGACGTCACTTAAATATGCACTTGCGACGTTTTGTGGGCATGTTCACTGGGACAAGATGTGGGGGTGGGTGACTTTGAAAGCGAATTACACCCGTTTCCTTTTATCTACACAACTATATTTCTGCAACATTGTTGCAAAGTGTAACATTGTATTGAAGGACCTGCGCTCCAACGCGAGTCGAAAGAATTGACGCGACCAAAGACGGAATTCGTCCGAGTTGCTTTATTGAAACAAAACAGCTCAGGTATTCTCACAAGCCCGTTTATCGGGCAGCAATATATATACACATTTATGTCGGGAAGTTTGCCCGGCAAAAGCTATACCGGGCATGCCCGGGTGTCAAGGGCGAGTCCTGGAAAGGCGAGTCTGGACATGCCCGGGCGTCCTGGACGCGGCCTGGCAAGTCGAGGCTGGGCGTGCCCGAGCGCTCTGGGCGAGCCCTGGAAAGGCGAGAGTTGGCATGCCCGGATGCACTGGGCGAGCCCTGGAAAGGCGATTCTGGACATGCCCGGGCGTCCTGGGCGCGGCCTGGCAAGTCGAGGCTGGGCGTGCCCGGGCGCTCTGGGCGAGCCCTGGAAAGGCGAGAGCGGGCATGCCCGGGAAAGACGAGACCGGGCGTGCCTGGGAGGTTCGGGCGTGCCCGGGAACAGCGAGTCCGGGCATGCCCAGGAGAGGCGCGTCTGGGCCCGTCCGGACGAGCCCGGCATGGCGATCGCGCCCTGGCTGCGTCCTGGCAGGTGCAAGGCGATTGTGTACATTCAGCGGGAACCGCTACACACGCCCCTCCAAAATCGACCTGCACCGGCAGGGTCAATTTAAGGGGGGTCCGGATGACCCGGCCGAAGCGACCCCTGGAGGGTCGTGGGGGGGGGGGGTCCGATCTGGTGGTGGGTGGTCGAGCGGGGGGAACTGTGGACGGGGGGCGGCCTCGCCGCGGAGGAAGGGCCAACCGTGGTGGTCGGTCGACGTCCACGTGCGCCGGTTTGAGGCGGTCCACAGAGATCCGGTCCGACCGGCCGCCGACGTCGACGACGAAGGACTTGTCGCCCCGTCGCAGGACCCGGAAGGGCCCGTCGTACGGCGGCCGGAGTGGCCCCCGGTGCGCGTCATGACGTACAAAGACGTACTCCGCTGTGCGAAGCGCCGGGGGGACGTAGGACTGCGGGCCACCGTGGCGGGACGTTGGCACGGGGGCAAATCGTCGGGCGGCCTCCTGGAGGTCCGAGCGCTGGTGTGCGGCGGACCAGGGACTGGTAGCGTCGGGCACGAACTCGCCCGGGACGCGGAGCGGCTGGCCATAGACGAGCTCGGCGGCGGACGCCCGGAGGTCCTCCTTGGGGGCCGTGCGGAGGCCCAAAAGGACCCACGGCAGCCGGTCGGTCCAACCGTCGTCCTGAAGGCCGGCCATGAGTGCGGCCTTCATGGAGCGGTGAAACCGCTCGCACAACCCGTTGGCTTGGGGGTGGTAGGCCGTGGTGCGGTGCAGCGTGACCCCCAACGAGCGGGCGACCACGCCCCAAAGTTCAGACGTGAACTGTGGGCCGCGGTCGGACGAGATGTTCGCCGGTGCGCCGAAGCGCGCGACCCAGGTGGCGATGAACGCCTGCGCCATGTTGGCGGTGGTGGTGGAGGTGAGGGGCACGGCCTCCGGCCACCTGGTGGTCCTGTCCACCATGGTGAGCAGGTGGGTGAACCACCGCGATGGGGGCAGGGGACCCACCAGGTCCACGTGGACGTGGTAGAAATGCCGTGCAGGCACGGTGAAAGGTGCTAGCGGGGCCTGGGTGTGGCGGTGGACCTTGGCCCGCTGGCAGGCCATGCAGGCATTGGCCCAGTCACGGACGTTCCGTCGAAGGCCGTGCCAGACGAAACGCGCCGACACCAGCTTCTGAGAAGCTTTCCGGCCCGGGTGAGAAAGGCCGTGGATGGAGGCGAAGATGCGGCCCTGCCAGGAAACGGGCACGATGGGGCGAGGCTGGCGCTGGGAGATGTCGCAGAGCAGGACGGTGCCCGCGAAGGGGATGTCGGCCAGGCGGAGGCCCGTGTCCACCGCCCGGAGGGCCTGCACCGAGGTGTCGGTGGTCTGGTCGGCCACCATGAGCGCGAAGTCCACGCCAAGGTGGACCGCGTTCGCGCTGGCCCGAGAAAGACAGTCGGCCACGGCGTTGTCTTTGCCGGCGACGTGCCGGATGTCCGTGGTGAATTCCGACACGGCGGAGAGGTGGCGCTGCTGGCGGGCCGACCACGGCTCCGTGACTTTGGCCATTGCGTAGACCAACGGCTTGTGGTCGACGAAAGCCGTGAACGGGCGGCCCTCCAGGAGGTGTCGGAAATGGCGAACGGCCAGGAATAGACCGAGCAGCTCGCGGTCGAACGTGCTGTATTTCAACTCGTTAGGCCGGAGTTGCCGGCTGAAAAAAGCGAGTGGCTGCCAAACCCCGTCCACCCATTGTTCATGGACGGCGCCCACCGCGTAGTTGGAGGCGTCCGTAGTGAGGGCGATGGGCGCGTTGAGCACCAGGTGAGCCAGCAGCGTTGCGTCGGCGAGGGCCCGTTTTGCGCTCGCGAAGGCCGCGTCCATGGCCGCGGATCAAACGATGTCATGCTTGGCCGGCTTGCCCCGGAGGGCCTCGTAAAGGGGCCGCATGAGCTGAGCAGTGCGGGGCACGAATCGGTGATAAAAATTCACCATGCCGAGGAACTCTTGAAGGGCCTTGATGGAACGGGGACGCGGGAACGTGGTGATGGCCTCGACCTTGGTCGGCAGCGGCACGTCCCCGGTCTTGGTGATGTGGTGGCCCAAAAAGTCAACGGCCGTCGTGCCGAAATGGCATTTGGCCGGGTTGACAATTAAGCTGTGCTCGCTGAGGCGACCGAACATTGTTCGGAGGTGGAGGAGGTGCTCAGTGCGGGACGTGCTGGCGAGGAGGATGTCGTCCAGATAGACGAAAAGAAATGGCAGGTCGCGCAGCACGCCGTCCATTAAGCGCTGGAACGCCTGGGCCGCGTTCTTGAGGCCAAACGGCATCCTCAAAAATTCGAACAGGCCGAACGGCATGATGACGGCCTTCTTCGGGGCGTCGGCCGCCCGGACAGGTACTTGGTGGTATCCCCGTATCAGGTCAATTTTGGAAAATATGACCCGTCCCGCCAAACGGGCGGAAAAGTCCTGGATGTGCGGGATCAGGCACCTGTCGGGGGTGGTAGCATCGTTGAGGCGGTGGTAGTCGCCACACGGGCACCATCCGCCCCCCGGCTTTGGCACGATGTGCAGTGGTGAGGCCCACGCGCTATTGGAGCGCCGCACGATGCCGAGGTGCTCCAACGCGTCGAACTCGGCCTTTGCCATTGCGAGCTTGGCTGGGTCGAGGCGGCAGGCCCTGTCGTAGACCGGCGGGCCCGTAGTGGGTATGTGGTGCTCGATCCCATGCCGCACTGCGACGGCCGAAAACGTCGGCCGCGTGAGGGCCGGGAATTCCGCGAGCAGGCGAGCGAACTCGTTCGCCGTCGGGAGGGCGCACGCCAGTTCGGTCGGCGCGGAGCTGCTCATCGTGCACGCCAGGGAGCTGAAGGTCTCGGCGTTGACAAGGCGACGTCGTTTGACGTCGACCAGCAGCCCGTGCGCGTAGAGGAATTCGGCGCCCAGCAAAGCCATGGGGACGCAGGCGGTCACAAAGGTCCACTGAAAGCGCTGGCTGCCGAAGCAGAGGGTGACGTCGCGCGGGCCGAAAGTGCGTATGGCCGAGCCATTAACAGCGACCAAAGAGGGGCCGCAAACGGCGTCCTGCCTGTCCTGCTCGGAGGCGGGTATGACGCTCAGTTGGGCGCCGGTGTCACAAAGGAAACGCCGCCCGGACGCTTTGTCCCGAATAAAAAGCAAGTTGCCCGAGTGGCCGGCGCTCATGGCTGGGAATGAACGCCAGCCCGGCAGTTTCCCGACTTGCCGAAAGTGCACGGGGGTCGGCACGTCCGAGCCTTGTGTCCGAACCTGGCGTGGTAATAACACCATGCCTGGTCAGGTGGAGGCCCCGGCCGTCGTGTCGGAAGCGGCCGGCGCGGCGTGGCGGCCGCCAGTTGCACCGGCAGTTCGGCCTCCAACCGCGCAGGGCGCTCGGGCATCGTGGGCGTCGCCTCGGACGGCGGCAGGCTCCAGGTAGCCGCGCCGATGATGTGTTGGCCCGCCGAGGAGATCTTATCGGCTTCCCTGGCGAGGGTGCGGGGATCGGTGATCGACGTGCCAGCCAGGGCGAGGCGTACCGGGTGAGGCAGCTGGCGAAGGAACAGTTTGCGGAACAGAAAATCCGGAGAGTGCTCACCGAGCAACGAGAGCATATAGTCCATGCGCTCGGACGGGCGCGTGTCGCCGAGCTCGGGCAGGTCGAGCAGGCGCCGTGCGCGTGCCGCCGGTGAGAGGGCGAAAGCATCGAGGAGGAGCGTCTTCAGCGCGTCATACTTGTCAGCAGCCGGCGGGTGCTCGAGGAGGCTCAGGGCGCGGGCCGCGGTGGCGGAACCGAGCGCTGCCACGACGTGGTGGAAGCGGGTGTCGTCCGCGGTGATGCCTCGCAGGGCGAACTGGGAGTCCGCCTGGGCGAACCAAACAGCCGCGTGAGCCTCCCAGAAGGTAGGCAGTTTAAGAGTCACTGCCGTGTCCATGTCGGTAGGTCACCAGTGAAGGAGCTGCGCTCCAACGCGAGTCGAAAGAATTGACGCGACCAAAGACGGAATTCGTCCGAGTTGCTTTATTGAAACAAAACAGCTCAGGTATTCTCACAAGCCCGTTTATCGGGCAGAAATATATATACACATTTATGCCGGGGCCTTTGCCCGGGAAAACCGAGACCGGGCATGCCCGGGTGTCAAGGGCGAGTCCTGGAAAGGCGAGTCTGGACATGCCCGGGCGTCCTGGACGCGGCCTGGCAAATCGAGGCTGGGCGTGCCCGAGCGCTCTGGGCGAGCCCTGGAAAGGCGAGAGCGGGCATGCCCGGACGCTCTGGGCGAGCCCTGGAAAGGCGAGTCTGGACATGCCCGGGCGTCCTGGACGCGGCCTGGCAAATCGAGGCTGGGCGTGCCCGAGCGCTCTGGGCGAGCCCTGGAAAGGCGAGAGCGGGCATGCCCGGACGCTCTGGGCGAGCCCTGGAAAGGCGAGTCTGGACATGCCCGGGCGTCCTGGACGCGGCCTGGCAAGTCGAGGCTGGGCATGCCCGGGCGCTCTGGGCGAGCCCTGGAAAGGCGAGAGCGGGCATGCCCGGGAAAGACGAGACCGGGCGTGCCCGGGAGGTTCGGGCGTGCCCGGGAACAGCGAGTCCGGGCATGCCCAGGAGAGGCGCGTCTGGGCCCGTCCGGACGAGCCCGGCATGGCGATCGCGCCCTGGCCGCGTCCTGGCAGGTGCAAGGCGATTGTGTACATTCAGCGGGAACCGCTACAGTATCAATTGTAAAACAAGAACAAATATAAGGATACAAGGACCTTGAAATTATTACACAAGGTTGTTGGCTTTTCATTTAAGTCAAATCTAGTACAGACAACTGACCTTCTTTAAAGTTGTCCAGTTAGTTCAGTTGAGTTCTGCTTCCCTGGAAGCTCTAGTTATCTTTACCCTTCATTATATTAAGCATCTCTATCATATCTCGTAACCTCTTCTTTTCTGATGTATGAAGTCCTCTGTCTCCTTCAGCCACTCCTCATAGCTAAGTCTAGTTCGGCCTGGAATGATCTAGTTGTCCTGCACTGAACTAGAGTCCCTGTATAAAGAGAGTTGCGCCATGCGCTGACCCGAGATTTCTGGTCACGTGATTTGGTGGCGCCATTTTGTGTCTAACTTCACCGTGCGTGAACGTCAGCTTGGTACGGGAATGTTGTTTATTGCCAAACAAAATGACTGGTTGTTCTGCTTTTGGTTGTTCAAACCAATCTGGGAAATATAAGATGTATAGATTTCCAAGTGATAAAGTCAGAACGGAGTAGTGATGAGTCTCACTTGTGAGGAGTGAACGGAGTAGTGATGAGTTTCACTTGTGAGGAGTGAACGGAGTAGTGATGAGTCTCACTTGTGAGGAATGAACGGAGCAGTGATGAGTCACTTGTGAGGAGTGAACGGAGTAGTGATGGTGTCTCACTTGTGAGGAGTGAACAGAGTAGTGATGAGTCTCACTTGTGAGGAGTGAACGGAGTAGTGATGAGTCTCACTTGTGAGGAGTGAACGGAGTAGTGATGAGTTTCACTTGTGAGGAGTGAACAGAGTAGTGATGAGTCTCACTTGTGAGGAGTGAACGGAGTAGTGATGAGTCTCACTTGTGAGGAGTGAACGGAGTAGTGATGAGTTTCACTTGTGAGGAATGAACGGAGCAGTGATGAGTCACTTGTGAGGAGTGAACGGAGTAGTGATGGTGTCTCACTTGTGAGGAGTGAACAGAGTAGTGATGAGTCTCACTTGTGAGGAGTGAACAGAGTAGTGATGAGTCTCACTTGTGAGGAGTGAACGGAGTAGTGATGAGTTTCACTTGTGAGGAGTGAACGTAGTGGGATGAAGTGTTGGTCTGGTCAGAGTGTTGTATTACGGGCAGAGTTTTCTTACGGTCTGAATGTATGAATCATGTTCTGTACTGAATGTATGAACCAAGTTTTGTACTGGATGTTTACTGTGTTGGCCTCATCGTGTTCCTGGTGAAATTAAACAAGTTATGGTGAATACGACGTCGTATCTGTGCTTTTCCATATCTGTTCGACTAGACGAACCGTGCACACTGCAGGTATTTTTAAAAGTTTTTTCTCTGTTTAATTACGGCTTGGCGCAGTCGAAAATTAAGTGTTAATTAAGTCGCCAGCTATGAAACATATTAATCGATCAGGCAATATCCATCAGAGTTCTGGGCAAGGGTGTAGTAATAAATGAACGTTTCAATCTTACTAGATGCCGATGTCGTTTTCCTTATGTCAGAGACAGAAGCTGACTTGCAGCTTGTTAAATCATTACAATGGAAATTGAATATAAATGTCGATAAGACTAAAGTTGTACACTATAGAAATATGGCAATACCACGTACAGAATTTGTTTTAAGTGTGTTAGACTATATGTCGGCTGGAAGTCCTACACCGGAATTGCTCTCGGCACCCTTTAAAAAATATTGGATATGCCCACACTCCTTTCTAAAAGTTATTAAAATTCAGAGAACGACAGCATTGGTTTGTCTTACTTATAATGTTAGCTCTTATATGCAGTGTTGGCTTGTAATATGCATTGCCATACCACTTTTAATATCACCACACAGCTCTTTTTCACGGCAATAGCTGAGTTTTTGACAAAACAAATATCACCTGTATGTAATAATAAGACTAAATATGTGTAGTAAATTTTTTTTTAGCAGGTTTAGAATATATCACCCCATATCGCGAATGTACATGTATATCTAATCCGACACACTTAGACACAAAATGGTGTCCAAATTTGAGTTGACACAACTCTATATACAGGGACTCTACACTGAACCCTCTCCATGGCAGCATGTCCTTCCTGAGTTGTGACCTCCAGATGGGGCCTCATCACTAAATTCCTATACAATGTTAAAACCACCACTTTTGATGTATAATTTATCCCCTACTAATACTGTACAACCTAAAACCCTATTTTAGCTCCCTTTAGTTTTGGCCATTGTCCTGTCTACTTATTCCCCGGATCCATGACCACCACCAGATCCTTCTTCCACTCTCCAAAATTGCTCCTTGCATCATGTGATCTCTATTTTCATTTATTCTTACCCATCTCCAGCACCTTACAATTGTTTAGGGCAATTCCACGGTTACTCACATTACATATACATATATACAGTCACGTGTAAAAGTAAGTACACCCCATGTAAAGTTTTGACTTTTTCAACATATTTCAACATACAGCTATTCAATCTTCATTTCAACAATATTGATAGATAAGGGTGATATAATATAACAAATATCATGAAACATTTACATTTTGTAGTCCATTGTATAATTTAAATAAACATAAATGCAAATTTCGCATGTGGAAAAAGTAAGTACACCCTTGGCTCTAATAGATGTTATTGCCCCCTTTGGCAGAAACAACCTCAAGTAGGCGTTTCTTATAACTGTCTACCAGTCTCTGACATCGACTGGGAAATTTTTGCCCACTCCTCCATGCAGAATTCTTTCAGCTATGCGATGTTTGAGGGGTTTCTTGCATGCACAAAAAAAATAAAAAAATGATCGTTTTAAGGCCATTTTCCCTGCTGGAGCGGGGGTTAGCCTTGCGGGCCCCAGGACAATCATGGTTCCATGTTTGAGGCAATGTTTTTATGGCCGGATGCCCTTCCTGACGGCCGGATGCCCTTCCTGACGCCAACCCTTGGTCGCCTCTTAAGATGCGCAGGGATATCGATGTACCTATTCTAAGCCGGGGTACACACCGTGATCATTCATCCCAAGCTGGTACTCAATTTGCACGACTTCGGAAGGATGACAGGCTGAGTCAACCCCCCTGGCGTTAATTCAGCGATCGACCGGGATTCGAACCCAGGATCGCTAGGATCCCAAGCCGGCATGCTAACCGCTAAACCACGGACAGCCGGCACCCTAAGCCATGTCCTAAAAACGGACACAGGTACACTGGATATTATATCGAATCAAACTGATTAATGAAAAAAAACCTTTGGTTAATAATACAATGCCTAAAATCTATACGATAAGAGAACCATCTGTGTTTGTGTGCGGGTTGCCATTTTTCTCAGATGGTTGAACGAATCTTCGGCAAATTTTCAGAGGTTCATCAGTGAGTTTTGAGGAGTGTCTCAGCCCGAAAAATTGTAAAAAAAAACTCCAGCCAAACTCCAGTACTCCAGATCGTGTCTCCGTGGACCGCCTCAAGCCGGCCCACCTCGATCTGGACCACCCCCCGCAAGCAGCTCTGCCTCCGCGTCGAGGCCGCCCCCCGGCACCCCCCAGCCCCGCCGTCCCGCTACCCCCCAGCCCAGCACGCATCGCCAGGGGGCGATTCGGCCGGGTCATCCGGCTTCCCCGCAAACTCACCCTTCAGGTGCGCGGGAATTCTGGGGGGGGGGCGCGTGTGGCGGGCACAAGGGACAAGAATTCAGCGCACCAGCAGGTGGCGCGAACGTCCAGGCGGGGAACTGTAATGCATGCCCCACCTATCGGCCGATCGGCCACGCCCGGGGGCAAGGCGTGGCCTCGGGACATATACGCGGGCTCGAAGGTCGAGCCCGCCCAGTGCTGATGTGCGAGCTTGTAATAAAGTGCTTTCGTTTGTACCACGCGTTGTGGCCTACCTTTTTGGCAAACGAGTTGTGTGTGCACAGCACCACAGTATCGTAATTGATATGGTCAAAGTTTTTGTTTTGTTAAATTTTTTAAAAGTCGTTTTGTTAAACAAATTTAATTACTGGAACATGGGTACAGTGAGATAACTCGATATAACTTCGCCAGGTACGTCAGCGTGACGTCATCCAAAGTATTTTCAGTATTCAAGATGGCGGCTTCACGTGGTGCGACGGATGACTTGTTCGACGTACCGAGGTCTATAAAACGTCAACTGATGCATATCCTGTTATTATATTATGAAGCAATCAGAGCTAAAGACACAGGGAAGCGTTGAATGTTTGTCTGGAATTAAAACGCATTAAATCAAACTTTTTACACCTTTGTTTACGCATCGTAACCCACAACTTCCAAGTGGAAAACAAATTCTACAAATCTCAGGTAATTCATTAAAAATCCAAAACGAGAATATCTTGGTTGGATAAGAGTCCACACTCCTCATAATAGCAATTGTAAATTAGCTCAGGTGTAATCAATCACTTTCAAAATCACGCACCAAGTTAATTGGCCTCCACCTGTGTTAAATTGTAGTGATTTTGATTATTTCAGAGTAAAATCAGCTGTTCCTGTGAGTTTCCTCTGCTGGGTAGTGAATTTGACAGCAGAAATCTGTGAAATTGAAAATCTGTGGCATGACTTGAACAATGCTGTCCTTCAACGCTCCCCACACAACTTGACTGAGCTTGAGCAGTTTTGTACAGAATAATGAGCAAATATTGCCCAATCAAGGTGTGTAAAGTTGGTGGAAACCTGTCCCAACAGACTCACAGCTATAATTGCTGTCAAAGCTGCTTCCACCAAGTATAAACTCGGGAAGGGGGAGGGAGGGGGGAACTTATCCAGCCAACTGTACCTTTAGGTAACCTGGCAATGCATGGGTATTGTTTGGATACACCTCGCCATGTACCTTGGTCTTTGAAATGAGGCATGCTTTTTTTTCCTTTTCTTTGGCATCGATTGTATGAATGTTTGGCACATTTCACAATAAGGAACAGTAACTATAGCTTATTGGACCAATCATTTTGTATATATATACATTACCGGTCAAAAGTTTTAGAACACCTCAATTTTTCCAGTTTTTATTGAAATTTACGCAGTTTAATGTCTCAATGTACTCTGAAATTAAGCATAGAACAAATAAACAATTGGAGATAAAAACAGAAATCATAGAATCATTTTGTTAAACAAAATTTAATTTAAATTTTTGACTCAGCAAAGTAGCCACCTTTTGCAGATATAACCGCCGAACACACTCGTGGCATTCTTTCTACAATGGAAATCAAATATTGTTCGGGAAGTTCTTCCCAACACTGTTGCAGAAGTTCCCACAAATGTGTTGCGCTTGTAGATTGCTTTGCTTTCACCCTTCTGTCCAGTTCATCCCAAACCAGCTCGATGAGGTTTAAGTCTGGAGACGGTGCTGGCCATTCCATGATTTGAAGTCTACCGTCTTGTTCTTTTCCTCGAAGGTCGTTTTGACATAGCCTGGAGGTGTGTTTAGGGTCATTATCTTGCTGTAGGATGAACCCCTGACCAACTTGGCGTATACCAGTGGTATTGCATGGCGCTGCAAAATGCTGTAGTAGCCCTTTTGGTTCAGGGTGCCAGTCACTCTGTGCAAATCGCCGACTCTGGACCAGCAAAAGAGCCCCAGACCATCACGCTTCCTCCTCCATGTTTTGACAGTTCGTGTCACACACTGAGGAACCATCCTTTCGCCTACTCGATGGCGTACAAAAACCCTGCTTGATGAACCAAAGATTTCAAATTTTGATTCATCGGTCCATAAGGCCTTCTTCCAGTCTTCAGTAGTCCACTGGCGGTGCTTCATGGCCCAGGCAAGCCTCCTTTTCTTATTTTGCCATCTTAGCAATGGCTTTCTTACTGCCACTCGACCTATCAAACCTGCAGCTCGAAGTCTTCTCTTCACAGTTGAAACTGAGACTTGCTTACTTCGACCAGTGTTACGCTGTGCTTCAAGCTGTTGTGCTGTGAGCCGCCTATCACGCAAGCTGTTGACTCTCAGAAACTTGTCTTCTGATTCTGTTGTGGGTTTGCGTCTGCCAGACCTCTTCCTGTCAGAGTTTCCTCCAGTTTCCAATATACTACTTCCTGCAGTGCAATATTGTCCAAATAATGCTTCAGAGTGTAATAACAGTCTGTTCCAATAGTGCTTTCATACAGACAGGGGGTTTGTAATCAAGTATTCAGCAGAGGTTGGGACACCTGTAGGAATTGTTTGCATCAACTTTCAAGGCTTAATTTACTTACATTGCTGCAGAACAGCTGTAAGTTGTTAACCCATTACTTGTTCCCTGAAGAAGGCCTTTTTTATTTTTTTACAATATAACTGTGCAATTTACATTATTTTCCTGTTTTTGCTAACCTAAACTTTTTTCTAACCTCCAGCGGTTTACTGCTTATCTTTGTACCATTTCAGGTTATTCACTGGACTTGAATTGCTTAAATTTCAATAAAAACTGGAAAAATTGAGGTGTTCTAAAACTTTTGACCGGTAGTATACGTGCATACATATACTTCCATCCCAATGACTTGATAGCTCAGCAGCGGAGCTTCTGAATTGTTTTTATCAGTGAGAGGCTATTGTGGTTTAGCGTTTAGGGTGCCGGCTTGGGATCCTAGGATCCTGGGTTTGAATCGCGGTCAATCGCTGAATTAACGCCAGGGGGGTTGACTCAGCCTGTCATCCTTCCGAGGTCGGCAAATTGAATACACGTTCACTGGTAAAATTGAGTACCAACTTCCCTGTGTGTCGCAAGAGGCGACTAATAGGGTTGGCGGCAGGAAGAGCATCCAGCCATAAAACATTGCTTCAAAAAAATGGGACCACGGTGTCCAAAAAAGGCCAACCCCTGCTCTGCGGGGAAAAATGACCTCTAAAGGTGGGTGAGTGAGAGGCTATTGGTTCAAATCAGGGGTGAATCAGCAGTTTTTATTTTATTAGCCCGACACAATAATTATGCTCGTTTATTAAGTTATTTACACGTTTTGGCATTTATATATGTATATATACATGTACGTCATTTTTGTTGGCCTTCATAACCAACATCACAGTTGTAAGGGGGTCTGGCATGATAATGCCACCCACTCCTATCTTTGTTTGGAGGATGAGATGACATCATACTCCTATCTTTGTGTGCAGGATGGACGAGATAGCCAAAATCCAATGTTGGGTTGCACAACAATAATCTTCACATTGAATCCAACGGACTCTGCAAACTCAGCTAAATTTGCCAGTTGGTGCATGTCCTGTTGGATCCTCTATGTCTATATTATGTTAAATGCTTTCTTCACGGGGACGTTTACTGCATAAACCTGACGATTCAGGAACTTCCCCACCAAGAAGATCTTGAACGAGGTTGCATTGTGGGGCTTATTTTTGTTTACAATTCAGAGATGCGAGTGAAGGCAACAAATACTTATCTCCAACTATCATTCAACTATTCTGTAAAATAAGCAACATTCATAATGATATTTTATAAAGCTGCACTTTTATTTCCTTAGGTCAGAGTTATACAGTATTGCACGTCAAAATTAAAGTTTCCTTGACAAACTTTCAAGAGAAATGTTTTCAGAAAACAAACTAAAGTCATCCTTATTCCAAACGTCACCAAAACCCATTCAGAAAGTACACTGAACTTTGGAAAAAGTTGAACACCGAGCGAGTTTGAAACGTGAAGATCCTTATGAGCAAAACTGGATCATAATGCATGTGGCAAACAATTACTTTCTCGCAAGCTAGGCCAAAGCCATCAGCCATGGTGCTTTTTGTATATGTCGAGGAACTCCTGCACATCATCTGGAGAACCGACGAAGAAAGGCACTCGCTGGTGTATTGTTTCGGGCTGCACTTCGAGGATGCGCTGCGTGCCGGTCGTCGCTATTCCTCCAGCCTGTTCCACAATGAATGCCATGGGGTTGCATTCGTAGAGCAAGCGGAGCTGTTGGGGAGGTAAGAATGCAAATAGATTCCAGTTTAGAACCAAGATTCGATGATGTAATGGTTCGTGCGTCTTTTTTTTTCTTCTTTTTTTTGTATACAAGATCGAGGCTCGTGTAAGAGCTAACATTAATCACAAAAAACGGACACATAAAACATATAATAAAGGGAGCGGGAGACAAGATGGGGAGAGAGAGGGAAGCACACAAGTACAACAGTAGAGAACAGGGACATCAGGAGATCTGTGGGAGGGAGAGGGCTTGGGGGAGGAGGCATGGGAAGGGGAGGGGGGGAGGGGATGGGCGTGGGAGAGGTATAAAACACATGGACACTGCTAGAACTTCCAGAAAAGAAGTTTGTATTTCAAAAAAGTAGGATCTGAAGTGAATTAACAAGGGTAGAAAGGATCAAGGTTTTCGATGGGGGAAGATAAGAGATGGTGGTGGACAGCTGTTTTAAAGACCTGGAGGGGGGAGTGCGATTGAAGAGAGTGAGGGAGTTTGTTCCAGAGGCGCGAGAAAAGAGGAATGAAGGTGAATAGAGAGTCTTGATTTTGGCAGTTTAACCATAAGAGGGTTGCTGGCAGATCTTGTGCGACCTGTAGGAATATATGGGGGACAGAGCACAGATGGAGCTGGGGGAGCTAGGCCGGATAGGAGTCGGTAGAAGGCAGAAAGACCACCTAACTGCCTGTGGTGAGTGAGTGAAAGGCCCTCACAATCAGCTTCATCGCGGGAGATTCCAATGATTCTGAAAGCTTTGGTTTCAACAGCGTGAAGCCGAGCTAGGTGTGAGGCAGGAGCACCGGCCCAGAGGGGAGAACAGTATTCCATTGAGCTGCGGATGAAAGCCTTGTATGTGGTAAGGAGCTCAGGTGTGCCAAGTAAGGACTTCACACGATGGAGGATGCCTAGTGGGCGACTGGCTTTGGAAGCCAGCTTGGAAATGTTGTTTTCCCAGGAAAGATCATGACAGATATTGAGACCCAAAAGCTTGAGCGACAGAACTTCTAGGAGAGGTTTGTTGAGAAAGTAGATGGGAGGGTTGTCCAGTCGGTCTTTTCGGAGAGACATTGTAAGAGTGTGAGATTTGTCAAGATTGAAAGACATGTTCCTCTTGTTTGACCAGTCTGTGATTTTGTCCAGGTCTGCAGAGAGTGAGGAGGCTGCAGACTGCCGATCTGTGGGATGAGGAATGGAGCGGCAGATAGTAGAGTCATCAGCAAAGAGATAGAGAGGATTTTCCAGAGTCTCCACGCATGGTCACGATCATTGATGAAGACCAGAAAAAGCACAGGGCCCAGAACACTGCCTTGGGGAACTCCAGCCTGAACAGGAAGGGGAGATGAGAGAAATCCATTCAGGGCCACACGTTGACTACGACCAGAGAGGAAGTCCGCAAGCCATGCGTGGAGATTTCCATGGATACAATAGGAGGAGAGTTTGGTGAGCAGAGCGGGGTGCCAGACCATATTGACGGCATGTGATATGTCAAGAGAGACAGCTCTGATTTCTTGTTTGGCATTGAGGACCTCTATCCATTGTTGAGACAGCAGAAGCAGCATGTCCAGAGTGGAGTGACCTGGTCTGAAACCAAATTGATGATCAGAGATCAAGCCATTGGAGAAGAGGAAGGATTTGATATCCGAAGCAATGATGGATTCCATGACTTTGCTGATAATGGGGAGCAGGCTGATTGGTCTGTAGTTGCAAGGATCTGTTTTTGCACCTTTTTTGTGTAAAGCGGTAATGTTTGCTGATTTCCAAACTGATGGCAGATGACCTTGAGCAAAAGAGAGGGTGAAAGGAATAGATAGAGGGTGTGAAAGAGCGGCAGAACAGGATTTTAGGACCCGTGGGCTGATGCCGTCTGGTCTAGTTACAGAATCAGAGTCGAGGTTTGACAGAAACCTCTCCACCTTGTCAGGAGAGAAGGACACAGAGGCCAGGAGCAGCTGGGTTCGACTGGGTAAGGTGGATACAGAGAGAGATGGGTTTGGGACACAAGATTTTCAGGCAAACACAGAGTTGAGGCATTCGGCTTTGTCACGTGCGGTGTCAACTGTGTAGCCATTTGAGGTATGGGAGGGGATGGAGGGGGAACAAACACCAGAAACGGATTTGACCAGATGCCACCAGGATTTGGAGGAAGGAGACAGGTTTGAGAGTTCAATCTTGAGAGTGGGGAGATAGAGCTTCCTGACTCTCCTGGAGGTAGACACACCTTGTTCCGAGCTTGGTGGAAGGAACTGAGATTGCCTTCAGTTGGATTTGCCTACCAAGAGGCAAAGGAAAGTTGTTTCAAGGCAACTGCCTCACCACAAGATTCAGTGTACCATGGATGGGAGGAAGGGTTTGACACCTGAAGACGAGATGGGATAAAGCTGTGCATGTGAGAGAGCAGTTTGCTTTGGAAGAATTCCCAGGAAGAATTGATGTCAGAGGCAGTAGAGATGGGGGACCAGTCCAGATGATTGATGCCTGCTTGGAGACCATGCCAGTCGGCCTGAGTGAAATGCCAGACTCGTCGACGCTGAGGAGGCTCTCTGAGAATGGCCAGAGAGATATCCACTTTAACAAAAGTTGGGGAGGTAAGAATGCAAATAGATTCGAGTTTAGAACCAAGATGTGATGATGTAATGGTTCGAGTGCCACCCTGAGTCTGGGAAGTCGGCCGTTTAAACCCGGCCGAGCCATACCAAAGACTTTAATCAATGGGGAAGTGGAAATCCCTCCTCAGGAAATGCTCCACTGAGTGAGGTGAGAAGGCGGCGCCATTCTTGTGGCATCGCTGGTGCAAAGAGTGCCCCAGGAAGTGACGACACTTTCCGCACCTCATCTCTGTGGCTATGTTTGTCTAGTCTAACAGTCCTGTGTTGTCACGTGTACTCTTCTGTATGTCCATTTGTGTGTGAGATGTGTGAGGCAGCTCCACTACAAGCCTTATAACATAAAAAAAACCAGAAAGAGCAATCAGAGATTGCAGACCATCGCCAGGACATGTTTTTAGTGGTTCTTAAGGCTTTTGTGTTAAAACAAATATGGCGGCCGAACTACGTGACCAATGACATCATTATTTCTTTTTTTTCCCCACCAATTTATCCCTAGATGACGCTCAATAAATTTTATCTTGATCGGATGAAGTTTTGTACTTGTCGAATTATAACGTCATAATGGAGTCACCTATGACATCATCATTAACATATTTTATTCCCCATGGAGAGTTCTTTCCAATGAGCCATGTCTCAATTTTTTCTATGCAGAGCTTCCGAAGATAGAGGTGCAATTTTTTTTCGTTCTTTGCAAGATGGCGCCCGTACCACATGACATATGACATCGTAATTATGAAAAATTATACAGGTTGAGTTGCACTTACGGTGAAAATTTCCTGTCAATTGGACCAACGGTTGCAGAGAAAATCATATTTATTCAGTGCGGACAAACAGACAGACAAACGGACTAAAATGCAATACCCTCTCCTCTCTGGCGAGGGTAAAAACAAACAAACACAGGAGCACGTTTCCAATCTCGGACAAAGGCCATATGTGTAATCTCACCTTTCCTTTGGGGCTCTTCGAATTTGCTGGGTACATGAAGATTCCGCCATATTTAATGGTACGATGTACGTCAGCCACCATAGAGCCCACGTAGCGGGCACCATATGGAGCACTGCCGTCCTGCACAGAAAAGGGCATGCAGTACTCATTTCCACAAAGCATGAGCCAATGGGTGACGATATGATGTATATTGATGTAGGTATTGTGGGTAAAAAGCGTTTTTTTTTTTTTGGGAGTTTGCTCCCAATGGTAATGTTCATTATCAAAAGGATTTGGTCACACCCCCTTCTCCCCTTCCCCAATTTAGTACGATTAAACGTTCACATTCAAACATGGAGACGAAGCAAAGAACTGCACCAGAACAAAAGTCTTGGCTGCACAAACCTCAGGAAACTTTTTCCGTTGTACGTATTCAGTCACAGCAGGGTCGAAGAATTTGGCGTAACCTTCGTTGAGGCTGAAAATCTTTCCTTTTTTCTTGATCTTGACGTTTCGATCCACCAGAATGAACTCACCAATGCCCTTGTAGATGGTGGCAGGTGGGGACAGCAGGTGGGTATGCGCAATCACTTATTAACACATTATCTTTTTTAGAGCATCACAAACTCTTTTTTTTTTAAATTAATTTGCGGCAACACGTGGCCACAAAACCATCGGTACGTACGGGGTCCAGCATGAAGAAGTTTACACCCTGGCCTGTCGTGAGCGCGACCAGGGTAGCACTGCCATACAAGGCGTATCCAGCAGCCGCCATGTTTATTCCGGGCTGTAGGGCATCTTTTTCCGAGGCGCTTTCGGTTGAAACCTGAAGAAAAAAAAACGTCAGCACGTGAGTTTAAAGGCGACAAAATGGCAGCTTACATTAAACTGTGCTCTTCTTCTTCTTTTGTACAGTTGATGATGCCCCCTATAGGTTAAAGCAGTGTTGTATAGTAACAAGCAACTGCAGGCCCTTTTGCTCAAGACTATAATGGTGACTCTTCTCCACCACACACGTCACTTCCGGTTCATCATGCATTCATTAGTAATCAGGTAATTGAACAACGGAATCTATCTTACCTATCTCCAAATACCACATAAACCCTTTTTTGTGAAGATAATTAATTAATGTTTTATAGCATAATGACAACTATTAATGAAAAAGCAAACAACAAAGTGAACATGTCATTGGCAACAACAAAGATGAATAATGAATGATCACATTTCCCTTGTTTTTTTTTCACACTTCCCTTTGCGCACACAGGAACTCGATGATGTCTGGTCCCATGATAAACAACTGGGACAAAAACTTGTTGAAGCATTTGTTGGACACAGGCTAATGTGTACCATAATCCTCAAAACCTGGCAGACTTTCAGCAGGAAGTCCATGTGTGGTCTGAATTGTAGGTGCAACATGAATTGCATTCCACACTTTTCCATCCATCAGAGTCTGCAGGTATCAGGATCTCTCTGCTCCATGATCTGGAGGGCTTGGCTAAACTTGCTGGACTCAGTGTCCTTTCCTCCTGACAAGGTGGAGAAGTTTCTGTCAATCCTCGACTCTGATTGTGTAACTGGACCTGACGGCATCAGCCCACTGGTCCTAAAATCCTGCCCTGCCGCTCTTTCACTCCCTCTCTCTGTTCTCTTCACCCTTTCTTTTGCTCAAGGTCATCTACCATCAGCTTGGAAATCAGCCAACATCACCGCTTTACACAAAAAGGTGCAAAAACAGATCCTTGCAGCTACAGACCAATCAGCCTTCTCCCAATTATCAGCAAAGTCATGGAAGCCATCATTACTTTGGATATCAAATCTTTCCTCTTTTCCAATGGCTTGATCTCTGATCATCAATTTGGTATCAAAACAGGTCACTCTACTCTGGACATGCTGCTTCTGCTGTCTCAACAATGGATGGAGGTCCTCTATGTCAAACAGGAAATTAGAGCGGTCTCCCATGACATATCACGTGCTTTCGATACGGTCTGACACCCCACTCTGCTCACCAAACTCTCCTCGTATGGTATCCATGGAAATCTCCTCGCATGGCTTGCGGACTTCCTCTCTAGTCGTAGTCAACGTGTGGCCCTGAATGGGTTTCTCTCATCTCCCCTTCCTGTTCAGGCTGGAGTTCCCCAAGGTAGTGTTCTGGGCCCTGTGCTTTTTCTGGTCTTCATCAATGATCACTCTGACTCTCTTGGAAATCCTCTCTATCTCTTTGCTGATGACCCCACTCAATGCCGCTCCATTCCTCATCCCTCAGATCGGCAGTCTGCAGCCTCCTCACTCTCTGCAGACCTGGAAAAAATCACAGACTGGTCAAACAAGTGGAACATGTCTTTCAATCCTGACAAATCTCACACTCTTACGATGTCTCTCCGAAAAGACCGACTGGACAACCCTCCAATCTACTTTCTCAACAATCCTCTTCAAGAAGTTCTGTCACTCAAGCTTTTTGGTCTCGCTATCTGCCATGATCTTTCCTGGGAAAACCACATTTCAAATCTGGCTTCCAAAGCCAGTCGCCGACTGGGCATCCTCCGTCGTGCGAAGTCCTTCCTTGGCACACCTGAGCTCCTCACCACATACAAGGCTTTCATCCGCAGCTCAATGGATTACTGTTCTCCCCTCTGGGCCAGTGCTCCTGCCTCACACCGAGCTCGCTTTCACGTTGTCGAAACCAAAGCTTTCAGAATCATTGGAATCTCCCGCGATGAAGCTGATTGTGAGGGCCTTTCCCTTCCTCACCGCAGGCAGGTTGGTGGTCTTTCTGTCTTCTACCGACTCCTCTCCGGCCTTGCTCCCTCTATGCTCTGTCCCCCAAATATTCCTACAGGTCGCACAAGATCTGCCTGAAACCCTCTTATGGTTAAACTGCCAAAAATCAAGACTCTCTATTCACCTTCACTCCTTCATTCCTCTTTTCTCCCACCTCTGGTACAAACTCCCTCACTCTCTTCAATCCCACTCCTCCCTCCAGGTCTTTAAAACAGCTGTTCACCACCATCTCTTATCTTCCCCCATCCAAAACCTTGATATTTTCTACCCCCGCTAATTCACCCCAGATCCACTTTTTTGAAATACCAACTTCTTTCCTGGAAGTCCTTGCAGTGTTCTTGTCTTTTATACTTCTCCCACCCCCCCCCCCATTCCCACACTTCCTCCCCCCAAGCCCTCCCCCTCCCACAGGTCTCCCGATGTTCCTGCTCTCAAATGTTGCGTTTGTGTGCTTCCCCTTCTCTCCCCATCTTGTCTACCGCTCCCCTTATTATATACTCTTTGCGTGTCTGTTTAATTTTTTTGTGTGATAAATGTTAGCTCTTTCACGGCATGAGACAGTGTCAGCGGCATACCATCTTAACAACAGAGAAGCAAAAAGGGAACTGGACATGTTCGTTGACAACAAACGCCTGGAGTTCCAGCAAGCCCCAAAGTACCTCGGTGTACGCCTAGATCGGATACTGTCCTTCAAGCAACACCTAGAAGAAGTTAAGGCCAAGGTGACATCAAGGGTCTCGCTTATCCGACGTCTCGCTGGTACGACCTGGGGAGCCTCCGCCAAGACCCTACGAATATCCACGCAAGCCCTGGTCTTCTCTGCAGCCGAATACTGCGCCCCAGCCTGGAGCAGAAGTCCACACGTGAGAAAGGTTGATGTTGCCATTAACAACGCCCTCCGCATTGTAGCTGGTTGCTTGAAGCCCACCCCGGCATTCCACCTGTCAGTCCTAGCGGGAATCGCCCCGGCCGGCCTCCGATGGGAGGCTGCTACCCTCGCCCTGGCAAGGAATGCCCAGAAACACGACTGGCACATCCTGCACAACACCACAACGATAGTGGCGCCTCCAAGCAGACTCAAGTCCCGCCATCCCTACAACAAGGCGGCACAAGAGATGCTCAGTTCTATCCCTGAGGACCTGTCTAGAAGCGCATGGCTGGCGGCATCTTGGAAGCAGGTGTGGGAAACGGCCGGGCCCACCCGTATCCACCGCTACATCTGGGACCCAGGAGGTGGCGTCATAGGAGAAGACCTACCACGCCTGCAATGGACCTTGCTGAACCGTCTACGTATGGGGGTCGGCTGCTTCAAATCATCGCTGAAGATGTGGGGCCTGGCAGACAGTGCCGCGTGCGAGTGCGGCAAGCCTGAGCAGACTGCCGAACACACAATTACCACCTGCCCCCTATACAGACCACCTTCAGAAGCCAGCCTCTTCGACGTAGGACCAGAGACGAGGGCATGGCTGCACGACACTGAGCTGGCCATCTGATGATACACGAAAGAAGAAGAAGCTCTTTCACGAGCCTCGATCCTGTATACAAAAAAAACAAAAAAAAAAACTTGGTCTGTCCTTTCTTGTGAAGTCCAGGTTTCCAAATTTGAAAGAAAGAACCACATTGAAAGGTCGGAGATTTTGCCCCAAGGGGCTTGTCCGTGTAGCATCTGGAATTCTCTTGACTCTCTTGAACACAGTGTCTCACGCCCTCGTGTCTCAGGGCAGGTGTGCTGATCTGTAGGCCACTAATGTGCAACTTGATGTGCAGTGTACATCCGTGTAGAAGCTCACCATGAATCTCAAGTTGATGAATGTCTTGAAGCTCGATAGGTTTGCAAGAAGTCAGGTACGAATGTTTTCCAGGTCTTCCCTCGAGGTTTCCAGTGTGCAAACAGTCCTTGAGCACTCTTAACGCCTTCCATCTCCCCCTTGGTTGGTGAGTAATATATAGTAATAGACAGAACTACGACAGTGCTTGGTGTTTCTTTCAGGAATGTTTCAAACTCAGCTGAAACAAACAAAGCCATTGTCAGAGATGAATTCCTGTTGGTTACCTTCGCGGCTGAACACTGCAGTCAAGAACTTGATAACTGTAACAGAGGTCACTCGGGAGGTAGAGGCTTCTTCGCTGGACATCTGGTGAAGTAGTCAATTGAGGTAATGACATAACACTAGTTACCCTGCGCTTGCGAAGCGAAAAGCGGGGTTAAGCATTCAGGTGCGTACGTGTGCTGTCCGTGTGCTGTGTCTGCATTAAAAAAATTCATTTTCTCGGCAATTATTGGTCCGATTGACATGAAATTTTCACCGTAGGAGGACCTCCTCCTGTGGAATATTTTAATTATTATGACGTCATAGCTAACGTGGTACAGGCGCCATCTTGGAAAAACTTCGCACCTCTGTCTGAAACCACTCCATGGCAAAAAATTGAGAACTGGCTCATTGTCAGCGACTCCCCATGGGGAATAAGATATGTGAATGATTATGTCATCGGTGCATTCGTTATGATGTCATAATTCGACAAATACAACACTTATCCATCCGATCATTATTAAAACAATTTCAGCAACTGTCGGTCTGATGGGCACGAAATTTTCACCATAGGAGGCCTCCTCCTTTCGAATATTTTAATGATAGTCATGACGTCATAGTCAATGTGGTGCAGGCACCATCTTGGAAAAACCGAAAAATGTTGCACCTCTATATCTCCAAAACCGCTGCATGGAAAAAAATTAAACATGCCTCATTGTAAAGAACTCCATATGGGGAATAGATGTTGTTGATGACGTCATTGGTGCCATAATTATGACGTCATCATTCGACAGGGACAACGCTTAGTCTGATCAGTTTGAAATGTATTGAGCGTGATCTACACAACAATTATATTAGAGAATATAAATTTATGATGTAATCGCTCACGTGGTCTGACAGCCATATTGGATCAAAGAAAAAAATGTTCAAAAACAGAAGAGTTGGCTCACACCAAGTTGACTGCGCAGGGTAAGTATTCTATGAATACCATCTAGTTTGTCAAGCGGTCCCACAATATTGATGGCATGTTTTTCCCATGCAGCATTTGGGAGAGGAATTGCTTCGTAATGGCGGAACCTGAGTGACTGCTGTTTTATCATGCATTTGGCAAGTAATGCATGATTTAATGTCAACTTCCACTTGAGAGTCCATCCCTAGCCACCAATACAGGTCTGTGAGCCTCCGTTTAGTTCTCACAATTCCTTGGTGCGCATCATGAGCAAGCTGGATGAACGTGGGTTGACGTTCTGTCGGGACGATCACAAGGTGAGTGCCACAAATAAGTAACCAGGTAGAACTAGTGTTCATTCGGAAGGCGAAGGTAAGGAAGTACATTTGGGCCAATGTGCTTTGCATTGTGAGGCCATCCTCTTGAGACATATTCCAGCACTTTCTCTAGAATAGGGCATATATTAAAAATCCTTGAATTGTTTTTGCAGGCATAGCGGAGAAGTCGTCAGACTTGACAGCCATCATCAGGTTTGTGGTAAGGCTCTGTCACGAGAAGTATACACAAAGAATTAAGTTAAGCACCCCCCCGTTTTTTTACAACCTCGCACATTACAAGTTTGTTGTCGTCAAAACAGTGTAATATACCCATGATATTGCTATATTTTCTGGAGAAGTGATATTATGGTCACATAAAAACATAACAATCATGCCGTTTTCAATATTTTATTCTGAATAATTTAAGGTGAAATTTTTTGGGAATTTTAGGCATATTTTCACCTCAATTTAAGTATGGAGCTATAGGTCCATCACGGACAGTGTGGATGACGTTTATGTTTTCTAACGTACAGTCATTGTTCTGAGAAGACCTCTAGCGATCTTTGCGTCAATAACGTGTGTAGGACCCACGTGATCGGATCACTGACTCAACCCTACGTCTCATAGACCCTGTAAGCCGTCGTATGCGTTGCTGTGGCAGGTTGTTCCATTCCCGATGTAATGCACGTTCCAATTCATCCAGATTGGCTATTGGAGGGACCATCTTCGCAATTTGTCGTCCCAACATGTCCCAAACGTGCTCGAGGGGGTTCAGGTCAGGACTGTACGCAGGCCAGGGGATGGTTGTCACAGCACCTTGCTCCATCCGATCACGTGGGTCCTACACACGTTATTGACGCAAAGATCGCTAGAGGTCTTCTCAGAACAATGACTGTACGTTAGAAAACATAAACGTCATCCACATTGTCCGTGATGGACCTATAGCTCCATACTTAAATTGAGGTGAAAATATGCCTAAAATTCCCAAAAAATTTCACCTTAAATTATTCAGAATAAAATATTGAAAACGGCATGATTGTTATGTTTTTATGTGACCATAATATCACTTCTCCAGAAAATATAGCAATATCATGGGTATATTACACTGTTTTGACGACAACAAACTTGTAATGTGCGAGGTTGTAAAAAAACGGGGGGGTGCTTAACTTAATTCTTTGTGTATAGTAAGCAAGATAAACAGTCTGCAGTCACATTTTCCTGGCCAGGTTTGTATACAATTTCATAATTGCATGACATTAGGCATGCTGGGGATTTACCCCCCAGCACCCCCCAGGGATGATAATTTGACCAAACTCAGACAGTTACAGGAGAATTTATTAAAGGTACCAGGAGATACACATGCACATGGGAGAGCTGCCGTATAAGCCAGGAATGGACCAGCTTCTCAATCAAAACATATCAGGCCAGGGTTTTTATACTCCACAGGAAATAATGAAAGGAGACTTCAAAGACGAGACGGAAAGCATAACAATAGGGGCTGTTTAGGAAGGGAAAAGCTATTTTCTCGTCCACACAGCTTTTTCCCAAGGTTGGAGCCTGAAAACTTCAAAAACAGGCTGTGTTACAGGGGTCGTTTCTGCCAGCTTTGTTCAATTCCCAGAATGCTCAAGGGCTGCCCCAGCAACAGAGCCAAATGTATGAAATCCCCGACACTGGGATTTGACTGAAATCCACCACAAGCATTCAGAACAATGTGTTCATTCCAGCTTGACCAAGACCTATCAAAGACAGCATAGTGTGGTAAGTGGACTGTGGTCTGACGACAGAGGCAAGTACGCCATTGCTGTTGCCCAGACACAGGCAAATGTTTGCTTCCTTTTCTACTATAGAGTATGTGCGGTCGCATTCTGAGAGTGTGCGTGATGCGGATGCAACTGTTACCTCTGTAGAGCCCTCAATAATTTGAGTGAGCTCTGCTCCAACTCCATAATCTGAAACATCTGTGGTCACAATAGTGGGCAGAGTATGGTCAAACAAAGCGAGGGCAGGACTATTGGCAATTACATTTTTCACCCTTTCAAAATTAATATGTGCAGCATCGTTCCGGGTGAATGTCAGCAGTCTTGTTCGGTATGGCAGGTGATGTAAGAGCAAGGCATCCCATCCTCATCGCCAATGATGTTGTGTAGTAACAAGCAACTGCAGGCTCTTCTGCTCAAGACTTTAGTGGTGAATCTTCTTCATTACACCCTTCACATCACTTCCGGTTCATCATGCATTCATTAGTATCTTACTATAATTCACCAAATGTCCGTCCGTCTGTCTGTCCGTCCGTTCGAAGGTACCGCAAAACGGCTGAACCGATCGCAACGATATTTTGGGTGGGTAATCCTGGGATCCCCTTGAGTAAAATAGGCTATATTGTTTTTCCAATTTCAGCTTTGGCCTCCACCATTTTCAGGTTTGGACTCCCGCATAACGTTATTTTCCCGGGTGCCGCACAAACGGCTGCACCGATCGGACTCGGTGACCTCGGACAAGGACCTTTTATAAGAACATGGGTTGAATCCCTGCTTGAGAGAATGCCAACCCCCTCCCCGCCATCACGGTCGTCTCTCCAACTCATAATCCCACGAGATATGCAGAAAGGACGACCCAAAACCAATTATCTTCTTTTTGATTCGTATATAAACATCATTAAAAGTAAATAAGGACCTCGGCGAAAGTTCAAACGACGTGGGTTTAATCTCTACATGAGAGAATTCCACATAGCTATTTGGGTGGTGTATAAGCTAACAGATCGCTGTCGCCATAGATCTTGCCAAGGCCATCACACCTATCGGCTCAAAATCCTTTTAACTGTTGACTTGGTAGTTTTTACAATGAAGGAAACACGTATCGGGAGTACATACGACATAGCGATTGTGAATGTGACAGCTCTGAGGTGTCTTTCGCTTCACATCGCAGTGACAGTGAGCACCAACATGGCGGCTGTAAGATTAAAATCTGGCTTCAAGCCCCCTCACCGCCCAAAGCCTTCAACCAGACATATTGTCACGCTCCTCCCCCTTCATTCCCATTCTTCAAAGCAAAGCGGTAAAAATTGTTGTATCACCATTATATATTACTAGCAACGTACCCGGCCTATGGGCGGGGCTTCAATTGGGAAGCCCAAATGAAAAGGCAAAATATCAGAAATTGAAGGCTTTTTTTATTTAAACGATTTATATAAACATCCGTTAAATCATATCACACGCAAATCATCAAAATCTAAACAGTATCTTTAGAATTTCAATAAAAGCCACGTAAAAAGCCAATAAAAGCCACATAAAAATGTTTGCCAAGAACTTCAAAGAGAGAAAAGGAACTTTTATCAGCAATGTCGTCTATCTTGAAGAGGTACAAAATCATTCCATTTTTTTTTTTTCCTAAAGAAAAGCGTACAGTTGATATCACGATTTGAAACACGATGGAATAATATTTACCGATATGAACAGTGATGTGGTTTTTTTTATTAGCCCTGCCCGTAGGGCGGGTACCGTTGCGAGTTCATGTAATCTATCGTAACTATTCCATTTCATAAATAACTTTTATTCATCACTTCAAAAAGCTCGTACCTTTCGATAGATGGCAAAAATGGTGCCGATGGACTCCAGGCAGTCTATGTTTGAAGAACCATCTAGCGGATCAAAGCAGACAACGTACTTTCCCTGATGGAGGAGGGGAGAGGATGAGGTATCCTGTTTGATTTTATATTTTAAATCCCAACAAAGTGAAGAATAATTTCACCAAAAATCACCAATCGGATAAAATCACAAAGGTGATGATGGTGTCAGGGATTAAACAGGACTGCTCATCGCAGATGAAGGTTAATATTCGGTCGAATGGTCACACCCAAAACTTTGCATTTGTCCAAAATATTATTATAATAACAGTAATAATAATAACAAGTTGGATATCTGCATTCACAGTGATCACCAAGGGAAAGCATCCCCCGGCGCCGCAACCCAATGATGGCCATATTGTTTTTGGACCACCATATGACCTTGACGTTCAACACTTATGGATAGAGTGTAAATTTGGAGAATGTGTCCCCATCTACAATCTATCCATAAAACTCAAGAAAACCGGAGGAAAATTATTCACGTTATGATCAAAAGTGATTTTTGTTAATTATGTCACAATCAGAAAAAAGCAGGTCAAGGACATGAATCAAATATCAGATTTACAAAATCAGTACAGGTAGGTAGGTAGGTAGGTAGGTATCAGTACAGGTAGGTAGGTTATGATGAAAGGACATATTGGAAGGCCAATGATGGTGAATGATGATGAAAGGACATATTGGAAGGCCAAGCGGTCATCGGGATTTAAACACTTTTTTTTTCAGATCACCATTTGACCTTGATCTTTAACCTGGAGGGGGTATGATGGAAATCAAGTGTAAATGCGTCATACTCTAGGGCCTAGGCTATCTAGAGAGGGCAATTTCTTTCTGATCAGACAAGTCTCAGTCGAGCGTTGGTGAATTTTTTTTTTTTTTTTTGTATACAAGATCGAGGATCGTGTAAGAGCTAACATTGATCACAAAAAGACAAACTGCCACATAAAACACATGATAAAGGGAGCAGGAGAACAAGATGGAGAGCATGGACATCGGGAGATCTGTGGGAGTGAGAGGGCACTGCTAGGACTTCCAGGAAAGAAGTAGGTATTTCAAAAAAGTGGATCTGGGGTGAATTAACGGGCGTAGAAAAGATCAAAGTTTTGGATGGGGGAAGATAAGAGATGGTGGTGAACAGCTGTTTTAAAGACCTGAAGGGAGGAGTGGGATTGAAGAGAGTGAGGGAGTTTGTTCCAGAGGCGGGAGAAAAGGGGAATGAAAGAGTGAAGGTGAGCAGAGTCTTGATTTTGGCATTTTAACCATAAGAGGGTTTCTGGCAGATCTTGTGTGACCGGTAGGAGTATTTGGGGGACAGAGCACAGAGAGAGCTGAGAGAGCAAGGTCAGATAGGAGTCGGTAGAAGACAGAAAGACCACCTACCTGCCTGCGGTGAGTGAGTGAAAGGCCCTCAGAGTTAGCTTCATCGCGGGAGATTCCAATGATTCTAAACGCTTTGGTTTCAACAGCGTGAAGCCGAGCTAGGTGTGAGGCAGGAGCACCGGCCCAGAGGGGAGAACAGTATTCCATTGAGCTGCGGATGAAAGCCTTGTATGTGGTGAGGAGCTCAGGTGTGCCAAGGAAGGACTTCACACGACGGAGGATGCCCAGTCGGCGACTGGCTTTGGAGGCCAGCTTGGAAATGTGGTTTTCCCAGGAAAGATCATGGCAGATAGTCATACACAAAAGCTTGAGTGACAGAACTTCTTGGAGAGGATTGTTGAGAAAGTAGATTGGAGCGTTGTCCAGGTGGTCTTTTCGGCGAGACATAGTGAGAGTGCAAGATTTGTCAGGATTGACAGACAAGTTCCACTTGTTTGACCAGTCTGTGATTTTGTCCAGTCTGCAGGGAGTGAGGAGGTTGCAGACTGCCGATCTGAGGGATGGGGTATGGAGCGGCAGAGAGTGGAGTCATCAGCAAAGAGATAGAGAGGAATTTCCAGAGAGTCGGAGCGATCATTGATGAAGACCAGAAAAAGCACAGGGCCCAGAACACTGCCTTGGGGAACTCCAGACTGAACAGGAAGGGGAGATGAGAGAAAACCATTTAGGGCCACACGTTGACTACGACCAGAGAGGAAGTCCGCAAGCCATGCGTGGAGATTTCCATGGATACCATCAGAGGAGAGTTTGGTGAGCAGGGCTGGGTGCCAGACCGTATCGAAGGCACGTGATATGTCAAGGGAGACAGCTCTAATTTCCCGTTTGGCATTGAGGACCTCCATCCATTGTTGAGACAGCAGAAGCAGCATGTCCAGAGTAGAGTGACCTGGTCTGAATCCAAATTGATGATCTGATATCAAGCCATTTGAGAAGAGGAAGGATTTGATGTCAGAAGCGATGATGGATTCCATGACCTTGCCGATTATTGGGAGCAGGCTGATTGGTCTGTAGTTGCAAGGATCTGTTTTTGCACATTTTTTGTGTAAAGTGGAAATGTTGGCCGATTTCCAAGCAGATGGCAGATGACCTTGAGCAAAAGAGAGGGTGAAGAGAACAGAGAGAGGGTGAGATAGAGCAGCAGAGCAGGATTTTGCTACATGTGGGCTGATGCAGTCTGGTCCAGTTGCAGAATCAGAGTCGAGGATTGACAGAGACTTCTCCACCTTGTCAGAAGAGAAGGACACAGAGTCTGCGGAGTCAGATGTGTAGCCGTTTGAGGTAAGGGAGGGGTTGGAGAGGGAACAAACATCAGAAACAGATTTGACCAGACACCACCAGGATTTGGAGGAAGGAGACAGGTTTGAGAGTTCAGTCTTGAGAGCAGAGAGATGTTGTTTCCTGGCTCTCCTGAGGGTAAGATACACACTTGTTCCGAGCTTTGTGAAAGGAACTGAGATTACCCTCAGTTGGATTTGCCTTCCATGCAACTGCAACTTCCATGGCAACTGCCTCACTACAAGGTTCAGTGTACCATGGACGGGAGGAAGGGTGCAACAAGTGAAGACAAGAAGGGATAAACTTGTGCATGGGAGAGAGCAGTTTACTTTGGAAGAATTCCCAGGAAGAGTTGATGTCAGAGGCAGTAGAGATGGGAGACCAGTCCAGATGATTGATGTCTGCTTGAAGACTGTGCCAGTCAGCCTGAGTGAAATGCCAGACTCGTTGGCGCTGATGAGGCTGTCTGAGAATGGCCAGAGAGATGTCCACTTTAACAAGGAAATGATCAGAAGAACCAATTGGAGCAGAAGAACAGGAGACATTTGCAGGGAAGTTTGTCATAACCAAGTCTCGAAGAGAAGATACTCCATTGACTGAGATACGGGTCGGGAAATTGACAGATTTTGTCAGTCCCAGTGAGTCGCAGAAGTCCTTTGCTAAGGAGCCATGGCTGGTGAGAGAGGAACCCACACCCAGCCAGCTGGCATGATGACAGTTGAAGTCACCACATATGTGGAAGAGAGAGTTGGGATGAGAAGATAGAAGTTGGTCCATGTTGTCAGGCAGCGAGATGTAGATGGAGTCATCACTGTTTGGAAGACGGTACAGAACACATATGAACAAAAGGTGGGAGTGGAGAGGAAGCCGTAGCCAGAGGTACTCCTGGGGTGGGGTGGAAAGAGGGCAGTGCAGGGAGAGTGAGGAAGAGAGTTTTTGATAAAGATAGCAACCCCACCACCAGGATGAGGCTCAGGTCTATCATACCGGAGGAGAGAATAACCAGGAAGAAATATTAAGGAATCAGAGACATCTTGAAGGAGGAAAGTTTCTGTTAAGCAGATTACGTCTGGTTTGTCAGAAGAAACCTGTATGGAGAGATCAATCAGGTTTGAGCAAAGGCCCCGGATGTTTGAGGTCCATACCGTTAAGAAAGAGGGAGGGGGGAGCATCTGGCACAGGACAGGGGAGGGGAGGGGTAAGGTAAGATGAGGGGGGAGAGGGGGAGGTAGGGAGAGCTGTTGATGGTGTGTCGGAGATTGCAGAAGGGTTAGGAGAAAGGGAAGGATGAGGAAGACAAATGGTTTGATGGTGATGGGAAGAGGCACCATGAGGTGTTGTTTGAGGGGGGCAGAGCAAAGTCGGAGGATGGAGGAGGTGGAGGTATGTGATGGAAGGGAGAGGAAGTGGGGAGGCGGCAGCTTGGAGGGGGAGGGGGAAGGAGGGAAAATTGGAGAAAAATAGTAGGGGGAGGGGGGGGGGGCGAGATTTGAAGGGGAGTGGTGGGGGAGGGGAGTTTTGAAGGGGAGGGGTGAGGGGGAGTTTTGAAGGGGAGGGTGAGAAGGGAGTTTAGAAGGGGAGGGGTGAGGGGGGAGTTTCCAAGGGAGGGGCAAGTGGGGAGATTTAGAGGGGAGGGGCAAGGGAGGAGTTTAGAAGGGGAGGGGTGAGTTGGGAGATTTAGAGGGGAGGGGAGGGGAAAGGGCGGAGTTTAGGAGGGGAGTGGTGAGGGGGAGTTTATAAAGTGGATGATTAATGAAAAACGAACATTTATAACAAGTAGGGTTAATTGTGATTTTCAAGTCAGAGATCCATTTGAAAACGATAGAGGAGTGGAATGAAGGTGAGTTTAGAGAATGTCGAAAGGAATGACTGTAAGAGATTGAATTTTTATTTCAAATGTAATGATTTGAAGAGGAAATGAAATGCCAATAATTGGGTCATGGCCTTAAAAATAGGGGAAATACCCTGGGTGCTCACTTGGTAGAATATATCAGTATACTACACCGACTAAATGTATTTTAAACAGTATCAAGGTATTTTAAACCATTTTCAATGGTTGCTAGAAGCCAGGGCAGCATGTAGAATCATGTTAACGTAATAATAAAACTTTAAACAAACAAAAAACTATTTTGGGGGAGAAATCTCCCCCCCCCCCCCCCTCTACCCCAAACCCAGATCTTCTTAATGCCGTGAGGAAACGTTGGTACATCACAAGTCATGGACGTAACGTTGTTGTGAAGTTTCATAGGAATTGTATGAGTAGTTTCTGAGAAGAAAGCAAATACCTATTTTGGGAAAGAGGGGAGGGGTCAAACCTGGACCCACTTTGACCCCCGGTAGACCCCCTTAAACCTCGATCTTTTTCATGCCGTGAACAAACTTGAGTTGCAACATACCAAGTATAATTTGTGCCAAGTTTGGCCGCAATCCCATCAGCAGTTTCGGAGAAGTTGCAAGTTTTTACGGACTGACGACGCGCCATCGCATAAGCTCCCCGGAACTACGTTCCAGGTGAGCTAAAAATTATGTCAAGGTCAAAGAAAACTTATGTCAACCTGGCATACTTTTTATTCCTATTATTGATGCAAAGTTTCATTCCGAAAGTCTCTTAAATGAATTTCATTTCATTATATCCTATAGGGGTTGGCTTAATCTTATTATAACAGAGCAAACGTGTATGGTTATGTCGCTGTGTTTATATGCGACGAAAACGTCTTCTTCTTCTTCAAATAAAATTAACACCCTCTTAATTACGTTTAGACTGCTGAAACCCCTCAGACCTTTGACGACTCTTTAATTCCCCCAAGACCCTGAAGACCACCAAGACCCCTGAAGACCCAAATCACCCTTGAAAACCCAAAACACCCAAAAGACTAAGAAGAACCAAAAGACCTTTAAGACCCAAAAGCCCCTGAAGACCCAAAAGACACTGAAGACCCTTATGACCCAAAAGCCTCTGAAGACACCAAAGACCCAAAATACCCTTAAAGGCCCAGAGTATCCAAAAGACCCTGAAGATCTAAATGGCCTTGAAGACCCAAAACACCATAAAGACCCAAAAGACACCGAAATGGTCAAAGATGCCTACCCCTCTGAAACGACGTGTGGTGAGGCACGCGGAGCGCCGAGTCATGCTAGTTATAACAATAATAAAGTCTGAGGGTCCGTTTTGTTTTTTGTATTCTCTGTACACCAAATGTGATGTATCCTGACTCCACACCTTTCTTGATTTATTTGAAAATGAAAACAACAATATGGGAAGTGAAGAGTTGGGATAACAATAAAATAGGGAGGGACAAATTTGACCTTGGCTTTCGTTTATGAAAAGGGTATGCAGATTAATAATGAGGAAATTTGTCTCTACATTTATTTTTACTTGTCTACATGATCGAGACTTGCGGAAGAGCAAGAGCAGAATAGAAGGGAACAAAATGGAAGGGGGGAGGGGGGGGGGAGTCAGTAATTAAGAACTGTCTGCTCAACCCAAACATCAACCCTGTTGATATTTACACGATGGGCCGCACAGTACAGCGAGTATTGTCTATCAAGGTGATACACAGACAGTTATAACCAAAAGTTCAAGTCAATGATTGATGTAAGAATGTTGAAGACATTTTTCTAATAAAAACAATTGCCTGTAACACTACCCCCCTCCTGAAAAAAAAACCTGCCTCCTGCTGTGAAATGTCTAGCTCCCTTTCTGGGTTTTCTACTTTTAATGGGTTTTCTATTTTTAATGGGTTGTGTGGCACATGAAGTTGTGTTCTTCTATTGGAGGAGAGATACATACAGCGTGGTGTTGGGATAAAGAAAGCCAAGTTTCCATTGGCAGAATTGCTTTGTCCTGTTATTATATTTCCTTGTATCCATGTCGAAGCCAGGGTGAGACTCCCCAGGTTAGTTTATGGGTATGCAACTACCGAGACCACTTTAGGCACAGCCAAGTACCACTGCAGCCCGGTGTGTATGGGCCATAGTAGACTATTGATGTATTATCAATCTGGATACGTAGGGACATGCAGTTAATGAGGCTGGCAGTTGCTGCATCTCTCTCAACCGACCTGGAAAGATCAGATGTTATTATATAATCACATCTGATACACCGAATGTGTTACTCAATCCAGGCAAGTGTCGAATTCTCAGATGTCTCAGGGCTGGTGCCCCCATTTCACAACTCACTCCTTGATGCTGTGGAATCAAAAGCTAACAACATAATTTTTATCTCCCAGTAAAAGGCAAGGGAACAGGGCCCATTGCTGTGTCATTGCAGACACGGTGGCTTCTCTTATTTAATGTCTCTGATCTTGCTTTCAGTCTTTCCATGACAGACGCATTCCTCATTCCCTCCCCGCAATTGCTTTTTGCTCCAGGGTTGCAAAATGGCAGGTCTCCAACAAACATCCTCCAACTCATAATTGTGATCTTTTCTACCCCTTGCCTATAATTAACTATCCTTACACCTACCGAGCCGCATTTCCAATACAAATACTCTCTCCTTCCTTATGGGTGTTTAATCCACATATTCAGGGACTTCTTGTTGCAGGAATTTGATATTCTCTTTACTTGTTTTTCAATTTCATTTCCACTTAACCAAACATTTCACGCTGTGAGCCGCATAGGAGCTGCCGAGGCACTTTCCTTGGCTAAGAAATACATTCCTGGACGGGTCGCCACTTCGACACAGGATACTCCAAGGGTGTATTACCCCAGAAAGCTGGTACTCATTTTGCCAACTTCGGAAGGATGACAGACTGAGTCAACCCTCCAGGTGTTAATTCAACAGCATGACGGTCTCAAACTAAAGTCCCCAAGATCTTAAGCCATCCACATTAACCGTTAAAGCCAACAACAGACTTTCATTTCCACTTATTTCTCCCATTATTTTTTTGCCAGTGAAGGACACAGCATGGCTATGTATTCCTTATAATGTCCTCTACCTGGATAAAGAAGCTAAAGTTGAAGTCACAATAAAAGTTTAATTTGACGATTTCTCCATTTTGGTTTTTTTTCTCCACACCCACCTGTTTGTCCAAATCCACAATGACTGCATTCTCGTCCTCCTCAGACACAAGAACACAGGTGGTGAAGGAGGACTTGAGCATATTCGTGACCATGTCATTGGATAGCACGTCCAGCTTCTTCACCTGGTCTCCTGTCACGTTAACATTGCCAGCCAAGCCATACCTTGGTGTTCAGGAACAATATCATGTTAAGTTCAAGTAAAAGTAACTAAAGCGTTCATTTAGCAGCCTCCACATAAAACGCAATCCAATTCAACCTCAATAATCCACATTTTGTACAAATCATAAAATCAGGGTCATTTTTCATAATTCTCAAATTTCCAATTGCCCAACGTTCGTTCCAAAATGGTGAGCGGTCATGCATCACGACCACAAATTACGAGCAATCACAAGTCATGACCACTTGAAGTATCACACACAGCAAACTCAAACTCACAGGTGGGCCAAGCCAGCCTTCCGCACAGCTAAGCTTATCGCTTTGATGGAGCACAGCAGAGCGGTGAGCATCTGATTAAACTCGCCCGTGCCTCCTGCCTTGCGACCCTCCTCCAAGACGAACCGGGTCATTGTAATCACATCGGTATCAAAGGGACTTTGGTCAGTCATAGCTTGCCGAAGGACCCGGTGGACGGACACACACGTCTACCAGCAAGTCGCAGCAGCACTGAATGCAATCACCCTCCACGCTATTATTAAACTGCTGCGCCCTTTGCCTCCCTCCCCCGTGACATTTAAAGTCAGTATGGGCAGCGCAACATTGGCTCAGCTGTAAAGAAAGTCCTCTTGCAGGCACAGAAGCAGAGCAAGGCATGCACCATTACCAAAGAGAATGCTTTTGACTCATCTTTATAATCTATATTGCACCCCACAACTATAAAATGGGGAAAGTATGTGTATGAGGTTAGGAGGCAGAGAGGAGAGAGTGTTTAAATCACAGAAATGACACCGTAGGTGGTATTTTATATGAATATTGCATTAAGTACCTCCTTACAATAATCAGCCAAAATTGAGAGAGAGAGACAAAGGGAGAGGAGAGACTGGACATTATGGAGAAAAGGGTGAGTAGGGGGTTCAGGACTTTCGGACCTACACTCCTAAGTTTAGCCTTCGGATAGAGATATCAACTTTGAAAGTTTAAATGTGGTTCCGGGTACATCTGTATCCCATTGGTTGTCGGAAGGTTAAGCATACCCAATATCCGAAAGAAAAGTAAAGGCCAAACAACACCAAAAGTACTTTACATAAATTTAAAAAATATTTGGATCATAAAATGTGGGGAAAAAATACCAAAGCAGTGAAGCAGCAAAAAATTGAATTTAAAAGAAATTAAAAACACAATCGGTAACCATGGCAAGCAGCTTTACTTTGTACCACGTCGATGACACACGTCGCTAAACATGGCCGAGATTTCTCTTTGTACGAGAAAAACCCGAAGCAGCAGCAAAGTGCATGCACAGGAGCAGATGAGTGTTCAAAATATCTTGCTTCAAAAAGTTCATCTCACAAAACGCTGGCAGAACGACGTGGGCCTCATAGCGACGACAAACTTTGTTTTTTAATAGATGTGCAAAGTCTCCACCATGCAGACAAACGACAAACGTTAGACGATAGAAAAACAACCAAAAAGTTCAAATAAGATCATGTTGTAAAAGCATCCCTGTTGAAATGAAAGTTAACGCAGAATACATACATTTACAAGTCACTGTGGTTAAAAAACAAAAAAAAACAACACACTGATGCGGTGGATTGGTTACCTGCTTTTGACAGGTGCAAAATTAAAGAAATCCTTACTCAGTGGGAATTTAAAACAAAAAAGCGAAAAAAAACAAAACAAAAAAAAACGTTGGAGCATTCAGGTAACAGAAAGAAAACCTCAAATTCAGTTACAAATTCTGCGAACGTTGCAATCGCCTAAAAATTACTCATTTTCACGGTACCCTCAGCGAGAACTGGAGCGGGTCGACGATTGTGCGGGTCATGCTTCATCGCGTTGTCCTCACTGGGTTTGATGTCCATTGGTGCTCGGTAGACGATTCCTGCACCCTACGGCGGAATGGCGAACCGTCCAGGATTAGGTTCTTAGCCGAGGAATTGTTCGTGAACTTCTTGCGAGTGCCCTTGATGCTCTGCCAGGAGCTTCCACGGTCAACGACACCACCACTACCACCTTAGCAAGAAACTGGTGGTACCGAATTTGCAAAATAAAAAAAGGGAAAGCAATTCTTTCATTCATTCGTAAGAATATTTTATGCTGCACAATTATAAACAAGCACGAATTTACATCAAAGTCGCCTTCAAACCAAAACAGGGTAGGAGGACACGAGATGCAATACGGCAGCATATAAAAGTATTCACACCACAGTGGCCTTCGAGTACTGGGAAAAAGCAAGCTGGAGGAAATTTGGAGTCGCCAAAGTACGCTCAATGAATGAGGATTAAAAAAAAATTTTTAATCTCACTCCAATAAGCAAAGGAAGGAAAAGGAAAATGCAGTGGATGCATCGATCGTTTGGAAGTCCTTCAGAATGCAGCATTTACGATGTGAGATGTACTCGTTAGAGATGCTCCTGTAGAAAGTGCAGCAGCATGATCTCATAGTGCTCACCCGACTCGGCGCACCGAATGCTATGCCGCTCGTTGGGATATATCTGCAAGACAGACGGGGGCAGCGCAGAGGGCATCGAATGGGTTTCTATGCTATGCCACCCAAGTTAGTAATTCCATTAATTAATGTAATTAATTAAGTTAGTAATTCCAAGTTAGTAATTCCAAGTTAACCCCATTAATTTCATTCTCAAACAGGAAGTTCAGCCAAGCAACAAAACACTGAAAAATTGGACCGTGGCACAAACGGGACATGATAAAACGAGGCAGGAAACAGATGTTTCGAGACACTTTAAGTTCAGACTTTCTTTGCCGTTTTGCCGTTTGCAATCAATGTATTCCTCGGATGGAAAAGTCAACCATTTTGAAAAGTCTTGCCTGTAGTTGGTATGGCTTTCCCATCCTGACGAGCTGCGATACCAGCATGTTGGTGTGGAAGAAGTGGACATTCTCATCCAAATAGCCATGCAGGATGAGAAGGCGATTCGGCCTGTCGGGTGGTAAAGAAGATCGAAAACAAGAATGAGTGATTACACCGGGCGGGGGGGGGGGGGGGGGGGGGGTGAGGGGGAGGCAGAGGGGCCAGGGAGGGAGCAAGGATAAGGAAAAGTAAGGAAAGAGGAATGTATGGCACATACAAGCAAGGCAAGGTGAAGTTTAGGGGGAAATGGGGGAGAGGGGAGAGGGGCGGTCAAGAACTTTGCCTTTTATGCACAAGAATAAAGTAAATATTTCATCAATTAGGAATTCAATCAAAAAACGTTATTGTATACAAGTTATATAACACATGGCTTATGTTCACGGTGAATTACCATTGCCTTTACCCAATCCAAGAGCCGGTCCTGTAATAGGCCGCAGTTCTGATTTCCAGCAATATCAGGGACTGTTTGTTTCAGGGCTGTAAGAAGCAGCGAGAGCATAGTTCTCCGTCAAAAGAAAAGAAAAAAAGCCACACTGACCAAAATAGGCTGCCATGGCGATAAAAATAGCCAATATTGCAGAAAGCATGTCGAGTATGGAACGCTGTTACAGGTCACTGGTTCAGATGTCACTGCTTTGGCAGTATAATGTTTTGTGCTCAAGTGGAGCAGTCATTGTAGTTGCGTTTTAAAAGCACGTCGGTCCGTAAACATCCTTTAATGAAAGAGACCGAGCATTGTGCGGATTCAATGACGCATGGCCCCATTTGCACGATGTGTGCTGCATTATCAAGCTATCTGGGGAGTTAAAATTTGTGCTTGTAACGGTGTGGGGTTGAAAGAATGAGCTATATAAAGTAAAGCTGGCACAGATCTTTGTGACGAGTCCAAAGGCCTTTTAGTTTCCGATGCGTCTTCTACACTTGCAAGTTCAGAACCAAGGGGGAACCAAAATAGTTTCATCAAATCAAATGGATGATAAATGCAGGCCTATGTGGGCAAGGCTTGCATTGGACTAATCAGGAATGCCTTTCACACAAATCACGAAGGACATTATCTCCACATTATCATCGATTCGAGAGTTGTGTGACTTCGGAACTCCACGAACTAACGGTGGAAGCCAAGCTGTGGGGCAGCAGCGGGCAGCGAGGTTTGACGAGTCAGCAAATTGTATTTTTGGACTCCTGCGTTTATTGTTAAAGCACAAGGAAAATGAGGAGCTCGATTGCGAGTTAAGCGGTTTGAGCTAACGTGGTCACCATTGCAAAATCAAGTAAAAACGTCAAAAGATGTTTCTTATCGTTTTCACATGTAACACCAATCTTCAATCAAGTCGGGGGTTTGCCATTCTTGAACAAACTTGATATACACATGGGGACGACCTTGGGCATCATTGTGGTTCATATTTAGTGCCACATTTAATGTAGAAAAAGCTTTATCTAGTAGCACAATTGCTATGCACATAAATGAAAGCACAGCCTTTTGCCAAAATCGATTATGAAGGAATAAATTATACCGACTCCTTCTTAAAGTCTTCTACCGACTCCTCTCCGGCCTAGCTCCTGCTGCTCTGTCTGTGCTCTGTCCCCCAAATATTCCCCGCCCCTCCTCCCCCGCCCCACAGATCTACCGATGTCCATGTTCTCTAATGTTGTGCTTGTGTGCTTCCACCTCTCTCTCTCTCTCTCTCTCCCTATCTCCCGCTCCCTTTAATATGTGTTTTATGTGTCCGCTTATGTTTTTTTTGTGTTTAATGTTAGCTCTTACACGAGCCTCGACTTTGTATACAAAAAAAGAAAAAAGAAAAAAACCAAAAAGAGAACATAGTGGGAAACTGCCAGCTGACTCGATCACTCCAAAATATCCAGCGTAGCATTTGAGGCCAAAACATGTTAACTGCCGATGTGCTTATATAACACGTCGATCATGATGGTTACATCACTCGGACAGATTCCAAATGCACTTTATACCAGAGGCCTCCCTGATACTGAGGCCCATACCATTACAAAGGCCCATGACGCAAACGTTACAAAGCTTGGCAGTCTTCATACAAGTGAATAACTGACCATTTTGAAGGCAACAGAAAGTTGAGTCACGTGGTGCAACTGCCAATCCGCCATCTAAGCACGGTGTTACTTCCTCTTTACCGTTTTCCAAATTGAGGCAGTTTTATAACCCCCCCCCCCTCCCCCCCGTAGGTGCGGATTAATTTGAAGCAACCTTTAGTTGATAATTATAAATTTCACGTAAATGTGGATTAATTAGAAGCAACTTTTACATAATTTATTGTTTCCGACAATCATTTCCATGTTACAGGAGGAACAAACAGACAGTATTAGCCTATTAAATACACAGCATAGAGCATTGTGAAATTCCAAAATCATCATATTACTTAGCAGCAAATATATCACGGCATATTTCGTTTAACAACACACACACACACACACACACACACACGTATATATATATACAGACTTGGCATTTAATATGGAATATATTTTTTTTCCTTGACTTGGGTTTGCTTTCTGAACTCTGTATATAAATCTGGTGAGTTTCTTTTACGCTTCGGTGATTTCTTTGTTAAAAGAACCATGTCACTGATTTTCTGTCGCAGCAAGAAGTCAATAACAGGATTATATCACAGGTGGCGTGACAAAATGTACGGACAGGTACATTTGACGATTGACTTCACAATCGGGTATATAAGGGTTGTTGCGTTCTGTATTAGTGGAAAACAACTGCTGCACGTCTACAAAAGTTATTGCCGCTTCCTCTGGAGATGGTCCGTCAACTCGACAATGCTGTTTGTCATTTAGTGGTGGCGTTACGAAATTCCGGCATGAAACAGCGTGCTATTGCTTGGCAGTGTGGCATCACTCAAGGTCAGGTGTCAAATATCCTGAAACGAAATGCTCAGAGGGGTGTCCCTACTCCAATACCGAGGCCAGGACGTCCCCGCAGAATCACAAGGAGGGATGATCGCCAGCTGCACCGGTTAGTCCGCAATGGCCGTACCAAGTCAGCTAATCGGCTTCGGGCTGTGTGGCAGCAACTGACAAATGAGCCTGTATCCAGAAGGCTAGTCAACCAACGACTGGTTCAAGCAGGCTATCGTGCCAGGCGTCCCCTGAGAAAGCCACGTCTGACCAGACAACACCACCAGCGCCGATTGCAGTGGGCCAGAGAGCACCGTCAATGGCAGCCAGGACACTGGAATCACGTGATCTTCAGTGACGAGTCTAGATTTCTGGTCTATCGTCAAGATGGCCACGTCCGAGTGCGCAGACAAGTGCATGAAGCCTACAACGAAGATTGTATAGTGCCAAGAGTCCAAGCTGGAGGTGGTGGGGTGACCGTTTGGGCTGCTTTTCATGCAGGGGGCAAAACTGACCTGGTTGTTCTGAATGGAAACCTGCACCAGTTCAAGCACAGGGCCATTCTGGAAGAAACATTGCTTCCATTTGTTCGTGCAGCCTTTCGAGGAAACTTTGTCTTCCGAAGATGATAATGCACGGCCTCATCGTGCTCGCATGATCCAACACTTTCTTGCTGACCGTGGTGTAGAGCAGGGGTTCTTAACCTTTCTAGTGTCGTGCCCCCTTTAGCAATTGTTGCTCGTCTCCACGCCCCCCTCCACCTACATCTGACGAAGCCGCTCATTGGGGAGAGCGTGAGAGGAGTTTGCCCTATCGCCGGGGGGGTCTGGAGGGTCCCCCCCAGGAAATTTTTGAATTCTAGGTGCTCTGTGGTGCATTCTGAGGGGTTTGTTCGTTGATATTGAAGCCAGCCAGGGCTGGGCCCTGGGCCCTGGCTATTGACGTAGATTCTGTTAACAGCCAGGGCCCTAAGCATGGCAGCCAGGGCCAGGCCCTGGCGGGCCCTGGCTTATTTCAAACACTGGATCTGGTACCCCTGAACAGATAATGTTCTTTCAAAATAACAAAGGAGAGATTACAAACCTCGTTTTATTGCATCAAAACGCAAACAAGCTCAAGGCACGGATCGATGAAAGGAAAGGGTAACTACACAAAACACGTTTGTTGAAATGTCACGTCAAAGGACGCAAAATCAATGAAACAACAATTTATTCACTAAAGAAGCAATGCCAAAAATCTCACTAAATTTTAGTGAGATGGTTGGCACTGCTTCTTAGCTATCAGATCCGGAATTCGTGGTCGCGTGCCAGAGAGAGCATAGCGCAGATCTCCTTCAACGTTCAGCTTGCTTCTGTATTTGGTCTTGACAGCGACCAGCGCGGAGAATGCAGCCTCGCAGAGATACGTGGATCCGAACATCGTCAGAATCCGAACAGCTTGAAGCGAGATCAGAGGATAAACAGGAAGATACTTGACCCAGAATGTCTCCAGGTCCAGAATTTCAAAGTCATCCTCAGCCGAGGAGTTGAACTTCAGCTCCAGAAACTCCTCCTGGACTTCGTCCGAAACATCAGCTACGTCGCATTGGAATGGGTTTCTGATGAATTTCCAGGTCTTTCGCTTTTCGTCCAAGTCAGGAAAGTAGCAGCTGAATTCCGCTTTGAGTTCAGTCAGATGATCGATGATTTGGTTCTTTAACTTTGAATCGAGAAGGCCGTCCGGAATGGCAGAGTCCAAGTTTGGGAAACAAGCTATGTTTCCGGCCTCCATTCGGCATTTCCAGAGGTCGAGTTTAGCCATGAAGGCTCGAATGGCGTCGTATTGCGTGATAATGTTTATGTGCTTCCCTTGCAGTTTTTGGTTGATACCGTTGAGTGCTTCGAAGATGTCTACGAGGTAAGCTAGAGACAGTTGACATTCTCGGGACTGAAACATTTTGTAGAGATCCGCCCCCCCCCCCCCCCCCCGCTGCACGTCTAGGAATGTTGCGACTTCTTCCCTCAGCTCGTAGACTCGCCCCAACATGTTTCCCTTCGAAAGCCAACGCACGTTTGTGTGGAAAAGCAAGGCTTGATGATCGCAGTCCAAGTCCTTGCACAGCTGTTTGAACAGGCGACTGTTTAAGGCTCCACCTTTGATAAAGTTGACTACCTTGATAGCCAGGTTCAGGAAATCCCTCATTTCAGCGGGCAGGGTCTTAGATGCTAAGGACTCACGATGGATAACGCAGTGTGTACCAATAGCAGAGGTACTCTTTTGTTTCACCTTCGTAACGAAACCCGAACGCGAGCCAAGCATGGCCGGAGCTCCGTCTGTGCAAACACCTACCAACGCATCCCATGAAAGTCGATTTTCTTCGAAGAACTTCGATACCACTTCAAAGACATCCGCTGCTGTCGTGTAAGTTTCCAGGGGATGACAAAATAGCATTTCCTCCTTCACGCTGTCGCCTAATATGAAACGAGCATACATGAGCAGCTAAGAACACTGAGCCACGTCTGTCGTTTCGTCGCATTGGATGGCAAAGACAGGCGAGGCCCTTATCTGGTCAGTCACTTGTTCTTTGATGTCCTGAGACATTTCATCGATCCGTCCCTTGATGGTATCGTTCGACAGGGAGATAGCCGAGAGTTTGTTCGCACTATCCTTCCCCAGGATGAGCTCTGCCGCTCGCAGTAGACTCGGTTTAATGAGAGTCTCTCCGATTGTATGGCTCTTCTTGTTCTTTGCTACTAGCAGGGCAATCTCATAGGACGCCTCAACGATCTTTGACGTCTGTTGCCGAAATGTCCCACTGCTGTCCAACTTAGCTCGCTTCAAGGCTTCCCTTTTCGCCACGAAGAATGCCTGTGATTTGTCTGCTAGTTCAGGATGGGTTGTCCTCAAGTGGCGTTCCAAACGTGTTGGCCGCATGGCATCATTGCTCAGAGTCTTGTAACATATAACGCACTGAGGAACCTCTGCGTCACCCTTTTGAAGTGCCACAAATCCGAACTTGATGTACTCGTCTTGGTATTTCCTCTTTTTCGCACTCATTGCCATTGACTTCGCACCATTGCTCAGTTAATAAAGTCGGAAGAAAAAAAGAAGTGTTAATTGAGACTGAAACAAACTAGGATTATATAAGGCGCTATCTTTTCGGTTAATTAATTTTTTTCAGTAGGGGGATTATAATTTCCGTTTGGGGTTATTTAGACGTTTATACTGCCGTTTATACTGCCCCCTCTGAAAATTGCTCACGCCCCCCTTGGGGGGCGCGCCCCACAGGTTAAGAACCGAGGGTGTAGAGCATATGGAGTGGCTTGCCATGTCCCTGGATATGAATCCGATAGAGAACGTGTGGGCAGAATTAACACGTCAAATCGACAACTTGGACCAGCAGCCTGCCTCTGTGCGTGAATTGCAGCAGGCTATTGTAACTGCATGGCAAGCGATTCCTGTCCAAACCTTGGCAAATCCCATGAACAGCATGCCTCAACGTGTACGGGCTCTCCTGAATGCTCGTAGGGGTTACACGAAGTACTGAACTGTAATTTTACTGTCCGTAATCCCAGTCGTAATTTAAATTTTGTTTAAATTTTTTTTGGCTAATGTGCAAAATAAAGAGATACTTCTGGAAAACGCACAGAAGTTTAACACAGTACTGCCCGTGAATTGAGTTCGATATCAGTTTACATCACTTTCAAGGATCAATTTATTTGCTTCGAAATGTCAAATGTCAAATCTGGTGTTGATTGCAGAAAGTATGGATGGAATGAAGGAGAAGATGAACAAGTGGAAGGAATGTATGGAGACGAAAGGTCTGAAGGTGAATATCGGAAAAACAAAGGTGAAGGCAAGTGGTAAAGCATGTGGTGAGGTGGAAAGAACTGGGAAGTGGCCATGTGCTTTGTGCAGGAAGGGTGTCAGAGTGAACTCAATTCAATGTACAATGTGCGCTGAGTGGGTTCATCAAAAATGTAGTGGTTTGAGAGGGTCATTAATCAGTGTGGCAGCTACATTCAAGTGTAAGGTGTGCACAGAGGGAGCTGCAGATGGAGGAAATGTTGAGTTGGATCTTGGAGACGGCGTGAAGCTGGAAGGTGTGAAAACATTTTGTTACCTAGGAGACATGCTGAATGGAGAAGGTGGATCAGACTCGGCAACGGTTGCTAGAGTGAGATGTGCATGGAAGAAGTTTCGGGAACTGAGTGGCGTGCTGACGAGGAGGCGAGTGTCGTTGAAGCTGAAGGGAAAGGTGTATGCTGCATGTGTGAGAAGTGTTATGATTTATGGGAGCGAGACATGGGTAATGAACAGCAACGAAGGCTGGAAAGGGTGGAAATGCGAATGGTTCGGTGGATGTGTGGAGTATCGTTGAGAGAGAGGAAGACAAATGATGAATTGCGAAAGATGATGGGAATAGAGCCTGTGATGGATGCTGTGAAGAGAAACAGTTTGAGATGGTTTGGTCATGTGTTGAGGAAGGATGAAAGTGACTGGTTGAGAAGAGTGATGGAAATGAATGTGGAAGGAAGTAGAGGACGGGGAAGACCGAGAAAGACTTGGGTAAAGATGGTCGAAGAAGAAATGCAGGCAAGGGGGTTAACAAGGGGAGATGCAGAAAATAGGGCAAAATGGAGAAGATTGTCATGGGGACCGCAGGGCTAACCCCCGCTCTTGCAGGGAAAATGGCCTTTAGAATGCCTGTTGTTGAAATGTCAAATGTGGTTTTTGTTTCTTTTAAAGGTCACATTAACAAAATCTGGAATAATTGCAACATAATTCCAATGAACTTTTGCTTCTAAGTCATCTTGAAAAGTAAGTTCACCCCCACAAAAAAAATATTCCATATTAAATGCCAAGTATATATATGTATATATATATATATATATATATATATATATATATATATATATATATATATATATATATATATATATATATATATATATATATATAAATAAATATATATATATATATTTTAATCGGGAGCATTTGAAGCAGCATTCTGTTGCCTTATACACTGCCCAAGTTAAATTTATACACTGCCCAAATATATATATATATATATATATAATTTTTTTTTTTTTTTTTTTTAATCGGGAGCATTTGAAGCAGCAATCTGTTAAATTCTGTTAAACACTGCCCAAGTTAAATTTTTGCTCTGAATTTAAAAATAATACTTTTCCTGTAGTTTTGGATTAATTTGAAGCAACTTTTACTTTATAATTTTTTCTCTCTGAGCATTTCTGTGTTTCAGGGTGGGACAAACAGACAAACAGCATTAGCCTATTTTATATAAACTAGCGGGGTCACCCGTGGGAATCCCACGGGCATGGATGTGTGTGACATTTCGACATATTGAGTTATATGCTGCACATTCATTTTTACAAAATGGTTACTGGCAAGTCATCAGATCCAGAAATGGTGTGAATTTAGTTATTTCACATAATATGTGACCCCTCACTCCTCTCCACCTGACACTCTCCTGTCTCCACCTGATACTCTCCTGTCTCCACCTGACACTCTCCTCTCTCCACCTAGCACTCCTCTCCTCTCCAAACCCTCACATCCCTCTCCTTTCCAATCCCTCACCTCTCCAATCCCTCACACTCCTCTCCTCTCCAATCCTTCACATGCCTCTCCAATCGCGCCTCACACTCCTCTCCAATCGCGCCTCACACTCCTCTCCAATCGCGCCTCACACTCCTCTCCAATCGTGCCTCACACTCCTCTCCAATCGTGCCTCACACTCCCCTCCAATCACTCCTCTCCAATCGTGCCTCACACTCCTCTCCAATCGCGCCTCACACTCCTCTCCAATCGTGCCTCACACTCCTCTCCAATCGCGCCTCACACTCCTCTCCAATCGCGCCTCACTCGCCTCTCCAATCGGCTTTCCCCGTCTCGTTTCTCTCCTTTTTCTCCCGTCTCGTTCTTTTTCTTGCTCCAAATCGGCCCGTCGGAATCGGAAATCGGCCCGTCTCGCCCGTCGGAATCGGAAATCGGCCCGTCTTGCTTTTGTGCTTGTGCGTAAATAAATTGTGTTCATGACACCATTTCTGGTGTTGGGCTAGCGGCTAGGGTGCCGGCTTAGGATCCTGGGTTCGAATCTCGGTCGATCGCCGAATTAATGCCAGGGGGGTTGACTCAGCCTGTCATCCTTCCGAGGTCGGCTAATTGAGTACCAGTTCACTGGTAATTCCCTGTTTGTCGTTGAAGGCGGCAAAAAGGGTTGGCGTCAGGGAGGGCATCCGGCCGTAAAACATTGCTTCAAAAAGGGGACAAAAAAACAACAACTACCACGGTCCCCGAAAAGGCCAACCCCCGCTTTGCGGGGAAAAATGGCCTCTAAACGGTGGTTTTTACACCATTTCTGGATCTGATGACTTGCCAGTAACCATTTTGTAAAAATGAATGTGCAGCATCTAACTCAATATGTCGAAATGTCACACACATCCATGCCCGTGGGATTCCCACGGGTGACCCCGCAAGTTTGCATTGACGTTCGTCGATGGACTCGTTCGCCCGTCTCATTCGTTTTCTTGCTGCATCCTGTTCAAGTCTGCGTTCTTCATCGATCGTCTCATTCATTTTGGAAATAGAAGTTTCCACGCAGCGCATGAATTGTCACGATCCTCAAGAGGAATTTGTCTCGTAATCATCAAATGATAAATGGCAAGTAAATTATATTGTGGAAAATTAAAGATTTCAAATAAACCTATTTAAAGTGTATTCGCACATAACTAATTTTAAAAAACGAAGAAATATCTCTCGGTAATTTCCTGAAACATATTTTACTTCCGGCTAATAATGTTGAATTAAATAAAAACGAATAAATATATGTTGGCATCATTGTTGACGTTTTTGTGACGACTGTCATCAAACGAAAAAGTAATATATCTTAACGGAAAAGCAAAAGCGAATTTTTAATATATATCGACACGTTGCCGTCGGTGTCATGTTGGGCGGTGTATGATACACCATGACGCGATTTTTAAAAATATATCTCTGCATTTTCCCGCGTGTGTGGAATGTTCTCAATTATTGCTGACACCGTGTCCAAAACCATCGATAAAAATGAAATCATATGGTGAGTTAGATTGGAGATAAAGGCGTGAGAGAGACTCAATGGCCTTGAAGTTGAAGTTACAGGCGTTTGAGAATTCATTTCGTTCTATAAACGGCAACTTTCATTGGATTTCCTTCCCGTTTTTTTTCAACCGAGTCGAAAACTATGTTAGCGACTGTGAAAAATGAAATGATATATCGAATTTTTAATATGTATCGACACGTTGCCGTCGGTGTCATGTTAGGCGGTGTATGATACACCATGACGCGATTTTAAAAAATATATCTGCATTTTCCCGCGTGTGTGGAATGTTCTCAATTATTGCTGACACCGACTCTAAAACCATCGATAAAAATGAAATCATATGGTGAGTTAGATTGGAGATAAAGGCGTGAGAGAGACTCAATGGCCTTGAAGTTACAGGCATTTGAGAATTCATTTCGTTCTATAAACGGCAACTTTCATCGGATTTTCTTCTCGTTTTTTTTCAACCGAGTCTAAAACTATGTTAGCGACTGTGAAAAATGAAATGATATATCGAATTTAAAATAGATATCGATACATTGCCGTCGGTGTCATGTTGGGCGGTGTATGATACACCATGACGCGATTTTAAAAAATATATCTCTGCATTTTCCCGCGTGTGTGGAATGTTTGTGGAAAATTAAAGATTTCAAATAAACCTATTTAAAGTGTATGCGCACATAACTAATAAAAAAAACGAAGAAATATCTCTCGGTAATTTCCTGAAACATATTTTACTTCCGGCTAATATGTTGAATGAAATAAAAACGAAGAAATATATGTCGGCATCATTGTTGACGTTTTTGTGACGACTATCATCAAACGAAATAGTAATATATCATAACGGAAAAGCAAAAGCGAATTTTTAATATATATCGACACATTGCCGGCGGTGTCATGTTGGGCGGTGTATGATACACCATGACGCGATTTTAAAAAATATATCTCTGCATTTTCCCGCGTGTGTGGATTGTTCTCAATTATTGCTGACACCGAGTCTAAAAGTAAAACCATCGATAAAAATGAAATCATATGGTGAGTTAGATTGGAGATAAAGGCGTGAGAGAGACTCAATGGCCTTGAAGTTACAGGCCTTTGAGAATTCATTTCGTTCTATAAACGGCAACTTTCATCGGATTTTCTTCCCGTTTTTTTTCAACCGAGTCTAAAACTATGTTAGCGACTGTGAAAAATGAAATGATTTATCGAATTTGATTTGAAATAAAACTGGGGGAGAGCAAGACACCACGGGCCTACAAAACAGGACTCAAAGCTATGCGAGTTAATAAAATGGTGGATATTTGTTTATAGCCACTCCCAGAATGGGTGGAGCTATGGGTGGAGCTACTCTGCAAACCGAGTAAGCCACACCCCGGACAGACACCCAACAGATAGACAGACAGACAGACAGAATCATCTACGGCTATTATAATATAGATACTAGCCGAAACCCGTGGAACATCCACGGAAGGGAGGATGTGGTGTATGGATAGAGTGTACCATTATGGATGGCATAGGGGATTTGCTTGTCCGAGTAAGAGTTAGGAAGAAAGATGAGAATGAAGAGTGCGTATATGAACAACGATCGACACCGGCACAAATGCATGCTCTGGATTGTCCACTCAGTGGACGGCTTGCTTTCGCCTTCGCCTGTCCAATCAGCAGACAGCTTGCTTCGCCTTCGCCCAGCAGACGCCAATACGATGGCGTCGTAAGATGGCGTCGTATCGGCAGGTTATCAGATGCTTTTGGGCCCCAACGTCACCTAATTCAGATTTTTCGAGTATGGCTGTACGTGATAAACAAAGTGCGGTTCGTAGATCGGAAATCCATTAGTGCCGTGGGCATCGGGTCACTGGGTGCGGCGTAAAAGGGATAACAAAGTCGAGTCCTTACGCTATTATTATATAGACTAGCCGAAACCCATGGAACATCCACGGAAGGGAGGATGTGGTGTATGGATAGAGTGCACCATTATGGATGGCATAGGGGATTTGCTTGTCCGAGTAAGAGTTAGGAAGAAAGATGAGAATGAAGAGTGCGTATATGAACAACGATCACCGACACCGGCACAAATGCATGCTCTGGATTGTCCACTCAGTGGACGGCTTGCTTTCGCCTTCGCCAGTCCAATCAGCGGACGGCTTGCTTCGCCTTCGCCCAGCAGACGCCAATACGATGGCGTCGTATCGGCAGTTAATCGGATACTTTTGGGCCCCAACGTCGGCTAATTCAGATTTTTCGAGTATGGCTGTATGTGATAAACAAAGAGCACGGTTCGTAGATCGTAAATCCATTAGTGCCGTGGGCATCGGGTCACTGGGTGCGGCGTAAAAGGGATAACAAAGTCGAGTCCTTACGCTATTATTATATAGATATTGTTGCGGTTTTGAGTTTTGTATAATAAAGGTTAAATTTCCCCCTCAGTCACACAAACAACATGCAGCCTCGCGATAGTGCAGATCTCTTAGTATTTGTGAGAATAGTCCTTTTCCGGTGTTAGTTCTGCGTTGAGTTGAGTAAGGAGCATAGGTCCTTTCATCGCTTCCATTGTCCTATGCCGCCTCCATCGCCTTACATCTCTTAGTGCTGCCTTTGGCTTTTTGGCACGAATTAACACGAGGCCGGCCTGGAGGGTCGGGGCGGGACCGAATGAGGGCGACAGAGAAGCTGACGGAAAGCACGAGCCGCCAATCAGGGCTCCGAGGGTGTGGTGGCAGCACTGCGTCACAGGGCGTGGTTGGAACATTCGAGAAGGCTCAGGGCGTGGCAAATATAACCCGTCGCGTAAAGCCCCCAGAAGGACTCGTGAGCAGTAAGAGCGTCGAGCAGCAGTTGAGTAAGGACTCGCGAGTAGGAGCGCGGTGAGCAGTAAGAGAGTCGAGCAGCAGTTAAATGAGGACTAAGTTGGCGAGCAATTGAGGTACGAGGACTCGCGAGCAGTTGGATTGGAGAGAGCAGTGCGGTGAGTTGGCGGTCAGCAAAGGACTTTGAAAGATACGGGATCGGCGAAAGACACGCATGAACCTGGATATGCGCTCCTATGAAAGTGACGCTTGGTTGAGCTTGAAGCCGAGCCGCATATAGTGCATTGAGTTACGCGAGTGATAACGCGCTGTGTAACCTCCAGCCGCGCTGAGAGACGCGTACTTTGCCTTCCTACCTCATCGGCTGTCGTTTGTTCGGGAGACACGCTACGAGGATCCTTCCACCGCCTGCTTGCCTTCTTCAGGGGACATGCTGGGACCGTGGAGAGCTGGACGGGGCCGTTCCTGGACGACCACGTCGGCGCGTTTGGCCTGAACATCATCCTGCCTGCAATTCCCTGTGTGAGTGTGAACGGGCCCGAGTCTGCGAATAAGGATAAGACTGATTAAGTGCTGCTCTGTGTCTCTGCGTCTACCGATCATTGTACATACTTGTGGGAATAATAATTAAACCTGTGTTCTTCCTTCCATTCGATCGTTCTCGTGTTTTCCTCATTGACTAAGCATGGTACGAGTAGAATCGCTCGAATCGGGTTCCACTACTAGAAAACTGCACGGACCACGTGGTACTCAATCCGCTCGGTGTACCCAAATCACACGTGGCTCGTGCGAGGCTTGCTTCCCCGCTTCCGTGGCGGCGCAGGGATTTTGGTACGAGTGAGACTTGGTCCCGAAACCCTACCTTGGGTTTGCCCGGAAGAGGCGTTTCAAGTCTCTCGGTTCCGCCAAGCCCAGAAAGAACAAGGGGCTTAATCCCCCCTTGGTAAGGGCAAGAAGGGCAGTGGAGAACCGTAACAATTGGTGTCCGGGAGTGGGATTTGGAACCCTAACAAATTTTTTTGGGACGAATTGGCCCCAAATTGCGAGCAGACCGAAATTTAGTTAAGATCAAATTTGTATTCGTACCATGGCTAGTCAAGGCGGTCGAATGCCGGTGGGGGTAGATGATGAGGAGGAATTAATGACCCAGGACCCACAGGAAGAGCTGGTAGACGAAGGAAGAATTGATGAGGGGGCGATAGCTGGCGAAGAAAATGTCGGCGCCTCGCATGTGGCGACGAGGGCCGTGCCCGCTGCGCAAGTGGGGGTTATGGACATGCAATTCTTCATGGTGCAATTCATGGCAGAAATGAAAGAAATGAGTGACAAATCCACCAAGGGAATGCAAGATGGGTTAAAAGGGTTGGAAAACAAAATGGGCGGTCAGATGAAAGAAATGAATGCGAAAATGGACGCCCAAATGAATGACAAATAAAATAAATGGAAAAATGGACATCCAGAGAGACGAAGCAAGGAGTAACATGGAAAATTTTGAAAGCAAAATTGGTGGTCAATTGAAGGAAATGGGGGACAAATCCACCCGGGAATTGGAAAAAATGAGTGGCGTCGAAGAGATATATGAAAAAAGCGGGGGACATTGGGCGCAGGTTGGGCGAGGAGGTCGCATTGGGACACGACGAGGTGACGCGGTGTGAGGAACGCGTGGTGAGCGAGGTAGAGCAGAGCGCAGCTAAGTTGACCGGGGCTATAAGAGACGAGAAGAGCTGACGGTGTAGCGGGGTGTAGAAGAGCCGACGGCCACCGAATTGGACAAATTTTTATGCGCGCCGGCGGTCGTCGAAGAAATAATGGAAATTGCAGAAACAATTGGGGCCGAAGAGACGGCAGAGTTAGAAAATGAATCGCGGGAGAAAGTAATGGGATGCGCACAAAGTCTGTATTTGCATCGTGATGTTGTGGTTGCTAACAAAATGGAAAGTTTACAGGTGCTGGCAGGAAAGAAGGTCCCCAAGGTGAGTAGGAATAATGGCGCAAGTGCGTTTGGCGTGAAAAGGGTTTTGGCATGCTTGGGGAAGAAACGAAACCCGGGCCGTCGTGGAAGGTCCATTGTGCGGTGTACGAGGGCGACTGGTGCGCGTGTGAGAGAAAAGTGTGCACCGGAGCGCGGGTGTGTGCGAGAAAGGTGTGCGCCAGAGTGTGCGGTGACGGAGAGTGTAACGGGAGAGTGTGTTACAGGGTGTGCGAAGGAGTGCACACCCGAGAGTGGGGAAAAAAGGTGTGCGAGGATTGGGTGTGCACCGGGAGAGTGCACACCCGTGGGTGTTACAGACTGTGTGCGGGGAGAGTGTGTTACAGAGAGTGTGCAGGAGTGCACACCAGAGCGTGTTGTAGAGTGTGTGCAGGAGTGCACACCCGGGGGTGTTAGAGTGTGCGGTAGAAGAGTGCGTCGAAGAAGAGTGCGTACTGAAGTGTGTGAAAGGTGTGAGGGCGCCTCGGTGTGCAGGTGTGAGTACGGTGTGTGAGGGAGAATGCACACCAGAGGATGTGGAAGGGGAGTGTGCGGTAACAATGTATGGGAGGGCGCAGGGACGCCTCGGTGTGCGAGTGCGGAGTGGGTCGCGAGTGGTGAGAACGCGGCTCAAGCATCGACACCGACCGGGGTAGCGTTTAGCGTGACGGATAGCCGACGTGAGCCCCCGGTGAGTTGTGTGCGGCGGGGACCAGCGGGGATCGATGCCACGGCCGTGTCACAAGAACCGACGTGCACGATTCGTGCCGGACCCCGCCCTGTATGGTTGTTGCCGTGCCGTGGCGGCAAAGGCAATCGGGCGAGGTTCAAGGGGAGGTCGGAGATTTTGGAGCCACGCACCTTTGCGGGTGCGGTGCTCCGACCATGGGCGGTTGGGGCCATCATGCGTGGGACCGCGAGGCCCCGCGCAGAGATGGGGCCCTGAACCTCGGCCCATCCATGCCTCCTCCCCTGGATTGAAAATGCCGGACGGACCCAACCTACAGGAGACAAACCAACTGCATGGATCGCTCGGCCTTTCGAGGTCGAGCCATGACAATGTATTTCCACACAAAGAGGCTCAAGTGTTGTGGACGAATGAGGATAGTGTACCCTACATGGGGGAATGATAGTTTAACCATTCCTCACACGGTCAGGGCCCATGAGCATTAGATTAGGGGAATGGCAGTGTTAGGCCCATGGGGGTGCCAGCGATGGTTACCTCCATGGGGCACCGAAGCTAGCCGAGGGAGGGCCAGGATAATTGTTAGGGAATTAGAAGACGGTAGAGACATGAGATTTAAGTAGTGACATTTGTACTGTAGTGGGGACATAGAGAGATTAGATGGATGATAATGACGAAGGGCGTGCTTAGTGTAAAGGGAAGACGGGGAAGCACGAGTTTAGGGGAAAAGCAGTTAGCTCGATGATGCTGTGTGAGTGAGAATTTGTGTATTGAGGAATAAAAGGGAATTGTGTTTGAGGTGTATGGATAAATTGGTGTGTGAGCACAAAAGGTGTGCAAGGAAAGTAGTGTGGGAGATAATTGGTGTGTGAAAGTAAAAAGTGTGGAATGCTTGGTGTGGAAATAAAAGGTGTGGAATGCATGGTGCAAAGGACTGAATGGGGGAAGAGTGGAACCCATTCGCGAAAGCCCGGGGGGGGTAGTGTAAAGCCAGGGAGAGGGCTGAGGCAAAATTTGTATGGATATTGACACCTGTGGTGCAGGTAGTGGCAAGTAGTGCTTTGGAGGGTGCATGAGTCAGTGACATGGCTGGGCGTGTGGTTTAATTGGTGCGTATGGTTATTGGGGCACTCCGCCACTGGCAGTTTGTCGGCCAGGTGAGGCCGCAGGTAGGCTCTGGGAGCCAGTTAGGGTAGTTGTGAGTTGTTGAGTGGGGCCCGAGGATCCAAGGGAAGGACCCGGGTTGCCCAATGCCAAGGTGGGCATCAGGGGTAAAGTGCCAGGAGGGGCCTTCCCCAGTTTAGGTAGTCGCAGGAGCAGGTAAGCTCGGGTGGCGACTTCAGTGGCGGCGGTGCGCAGGTAGTTGGACCTGCTAGTGGAGCCACACGACTCAGCCCCGAAATTGTGCACGGGCACAGAGAGAAAAATTGGGGAGTGAGACCCAAATTCAGATGGCATCACAGAGTGGGCAATGGGAATTCGGTTTTTAGAACCACATAGTTTAAAGAGGAACCAGTTCCAGTGAGTAATACTCAGTTCCAGAAAGAGGATAATAAGCTTGTTACATACACGTCAGGTGGGTCGACGACAACCGTTGACTACTTGATGGTGCGTAGGCGAGATAGGGGGCACCTCCGGGACACAAAGGTGATCCCGGGGGAGGAGGCTGTTTCACAGCACCACTTGGTTGTCTGCGACGTAAGGGTGAAAGGTGCGAGGAGAGCTCGGCGGGTGAAGTACCAACCGAGAATGAAGGTGTGGAGGTTGAAAGAGGTGACAGTAAGGGAGGCATTAAAAGAGAGGCTGAGTAGGGTCGAGGATGATGTGGTTGAGCTTGAAAGTGTTTGGATGTCAATGAAAGCTAGTCTGTTGGGAGCCGTTGGTGAGGTATGTGGATGGACAAAAGGACCACCGAGGCACTCGGAAACATGGTGGTGGGATGATGAAGTTGGAAAGAGGATTGACGAGAAGAGGAAGAAGTTCAAGGAGTGGCAGAAGGCGAAGGGTACGGGAGCAGAAACAGCAGAGCATGAAAGTTATAAGGCAGCCAGGAAGGCTGCAAAGAAAGAGGTAGCAAAGGCGCAGGAGGCATGTAGGAAAATGTTCGGAGAACGCTTGGATTCGGAAGAGGGTCAGAAAGCAGTATTCAGGATTGCAAAGCAGATAGCGAAAGAGAGGTGTGATGTGATGGGGGTGAGTTGCTTGAAGGATGAAGTGGGACAAATCGTTGTCGACCCAGATGGAATTAAAGGAAGATGGAAAAGATATATGGAAATGCTGTTGAATACAGAGAATGAATGGGATGGCAACATAGAGAGTAACCCAGTTTTAGGACCGGCAGAGAAGATAACTGAGAAGGAAGTTGAGGAAGCGATAAAAGCAATGAAGGGTAGAAAAGCGGGAGGGCCGACGGGAGTTGTGGGAGATATGTTGAAGGCAGCAGGAAGTTGGGGTGTGAAGAGAATGACAGAGATCTGTAATCTGGTGGTGAAAGAAGGGCGCATTCCAGTGGATTGGGAACTGAGTACCCTCGTCCTTCTATACAAGGGGAAAGGTGACCCTCTGGAGTGTGGCTCGTACCAAGCGATAAAGTTATTGGAGCATGGAATGAAGGTATTGGAAAGGGTGTTAGAGAGGAGGATAAGGAAGAAAGTGAAGATCGACGAAATGCAGTTTGGATTCATGCCAGGAAGAGCAACGACAGACGCGCTTTTTATTGTGAGGCAGTTGCAGGAGAAGTACATGGAGAAGAGGTAGAGGTTGTTTCTTGGGTTTGTTGATCTGGAGAAAGCATTCGATCGGGTTCCACGCAAAGTATTGACATGGGCATTGAGGAAGTTAGGAGTGGAGGAATGGTTGATCAGAGTAGTGATGGCAATGTACAAAAGAGCGCGCACAGCTGTAAGGACGAAGGACGGGAACAGTGGTGAGTTTGAGGTGAAGGTGGGAGTGCATCAGGGGTCGGTACTAAGTCCACTACTATTTGTAGCTGTGATGGAGGTGCTGGCTCAGAACGTAAAGGAGGGTTTACCGTGGGAGTTGTTGTATGCAGATGATCTGGTGTTGATTGCGGAAAGTATGGATGGACTGAAGGAAAAGATGAACACGTGGAAGGAATGTATGGAGACAAAAGGTCTGAAGGTGAATATCGGAAAGACGAAGGTGATGGCAAGTGGTAAAGCATGTGGTGAGGTGGAAAGAACTGGGAAGTGGCCCTGTGCTGTGTGTAGGAAGGGTGTCGGAGTGAACTCCATTCAGTGTACAATGTGCACTGAGTGGGTTCATCAAAAATGTAGTGGTCTGAGAGGGTCATTAACCAGTGTGGCAGCTACATTCAAATGTAAGGTGTGCACAGAGGGAGCTGCAGATGGAGGAAATGTTGAGTTGGATCTTGGAGACGGCGTGAAGCTGGAAGGTGTGAAAACATTTTGCTACCTCGGAGACATGCTGAATGGAGAAGGTGGATCAGACTCGGCAACGGTTGCTCGAGTGAGATGTGCATGGAAGAAGTTTCGGGAATTGAGTGGCGTGCTGATGATGAGGGGAGTGTCGTTGAAGCTGAAGGGAAAGGTGTATGCTGCATGTGTGAGAAGTGTTATGATCTATGGGAGCGAGACATGGGTAATGAACGTAGAGCAGCAACGAAGGTTTGAAAGG
>NC_136262.1:27089070-27251570 GCF_964187855.1 Myxine glutinosa | reverse complement strand
GCAGCACCTACTATCTCTATACTATAGTACAGTGCGGTATATTTTAAACTTTGGCCACCCGGCATGGCTCTGCACCTCGCGCAGCAACCATGTACGATGAGATGGCAGAAGAAAGCATGTGGACAGAGTTGGAAACACACCTTGAAAACGTCAGGCCGCAGTGCAAGGCCCATAAGTGACAGGTAGCCTCCATAAGACCAGCCGTGGATCGCCACGCGATTCAGGTCGATGAAGGCATAGCGCTCGGCCAGCCACTGAAGCCCTTCCACCTGGTCCGCAATCTCCACCTCGCCCTGTACGACGAATTTCAGCCACCATTTCAACACCATTTCAACCACCACTCATCCAAACTGTCCATTATACCAGCCTTTCACGATTCCGAGGACATCTTTCGGACCAAGGACCATGAGAAGGCCTTAAAGCTGCGCAAGAGATACGACTCACCATGTGACCTTTTAACGCGCCTTCAAACTTTAAACCACGATGGCAAGAGCCTCGATTGTCAATAACGACCACAGCGTAACCCAACGATGCCAGCGTGTTCAACCGCATGAACTTCATGCCCTTGAAGGAGTTGCTCACCAACTGCACCTACCACACCAGCACATCACATGTTAGGATGCAACACAACCAAATAATAAGCTGCCACCTTGCTAATTTCATTTGAAATAAATGCAAAAACGTCACAATAAAAGATAATTTTTCAAGAAAATTACATTATGAATACTTAGAATCGACATCTAAGGATGAAATAAATTTGCTTTGCTAAATTGGTTACTCACCCTCCCCAAACAAGGAACTAACTATTGTACCGTGTACGTACGTGTACCGTATATCAAGTGATGACTTCATCGCTGCCTCCATTCTTCACAAACCCCTGTGCCTTTCAGCTCCCCTCCCCCTCCCTCCCCCCACATACACCTGTGCCTTTCAGCTCCCCTCCCCCTCCCTCCCCCCACATACACCTGTGCCTTTCAGCTCCCCTCCCCCTCCCTCCCCCTCCCCCCACATACACCTGTGCCTTTCCGCTCCTCTCCCCCACATGCCCTGTGCCTTTCAGCTCTACCCCAAACCCTCCCCAGTCCCACACTCTCCCCCTCCATTCTTCACCCTCCAAGCACAACACCCTCCCAGCTTCCCCCTGTCCCCACCCCCTCTCCTAGGTGCTTTCCACATTCCTGCACCTTCGCAAAAGCATCTCCTCCCCCTTATCCCTAACATTGTGGACTTCAATGATCCGAGTCCTCTGCTCCAACCTGACAAATCCATAAATCCAGGCCGCTGCTGATAAACTAGACATCACTTGTTTAACTGCATCCTTCCTCCCACAGGCCGTCCCCCCGACTCCTAAATGTCTCTTCCTGGTTATTGTCTCCTACAATGTGATAGGCTTGAACTCCGTCCTGGCAGTGGAGATGCACTTTACATCAAGAACTTCATTCTCTCTATCCGTGTACTGATCTTACACCTCCCAACCCACAGGAGTACCTTTGGCTGTGACTTCCCCTCTGCTCCCAACTCTTGTTTGTCTGTGAATGGCACCATCCTCTTAACAGTGATGACTCCAGGTACATTTCCCTCTCAGACAACATGGACCAACTTTTATCCACTCATCCGAACTGTCCCTTATATGTGGCGATTTTCAATTGTCAACATAGCAATTGGCTGGGTATTGGTGACTCCATGGGACTGACTCGATCTGTGAATTTTCCGACCTGGATTTCTCTCAAAGGCAAACCCTCCCTTCTGGACTTGAAAAGGCCAAACTTCCCCACAAAACGTCTCCTACTCTTCCTCTGCCCAGATTAGTTCATCTGATCACGTGCTTCTGAGAGTCAACATCTGTCTGGCTGGTCTCGAGAGCTGCTTCAGCGCTGGTGAGGCTCAGTTCACTCGGGTAGAATGGCACAGAATACAAGCAGCCATCTCTCTTCAGGACGGGTCTCCTATTCGTCCGATATCTTCCACCCCCAGAAATTAACTCGGCCTTCCACAGAAACCTGCTCTTTCTTTCATGCAGATCCAGGCAATCTCGACTTCAGTTATCCTCACCATCTTCCAACCTGTGGTGAGGCAGTTGCTTTGAAGAAAAAGGGGGAAAAAGCCACTTCACTGACCTTTCTGGCAGGCTAACCCAAACGAAGACAATCCCAACATTTCACAAAGCCCACAATTGTGTCCCTCCATTCCTTGTGTCCTTCCTGCTCTTCAAATGACACCACAGCCTTCTCCATTCGTAAGAAGGTTGAATGCCTTAATTCTGTGTTTGCTTCCAAATCTTCTCTCCAACCTCTCGCCCCCTGTACCCACAAGACCCAGTCACACCCAACTAGACTATCTGTATTTTGCACCTGTGGTGGAGAATTTTTATTTTTCAACCATCGACGGACTCTGCTACTGGACCTGACGGCATCAGCTCACGTGTCCTGAAAACCTGCTCTTCCACATACTCTTTCTGCTCTTTTCGCCGTCATTTGTGCGAGGCCATCTTCCATCAGCTTGGAAGTCAGCCAACATCACTGCATAAGAAGGTGCAAAAACAGATTCCCTAAACTATAGACCGATCAGCTTACTACCAATCATCAGCCAGGTAATGGATTCCATCATCGCTGTATCGCAGTTGATATGAAATAATTCCTTTTCTCCAACAACCTCATCTCAGATCATCAACTAGAACGCCACTCGGTAGAGCGCATACCTCTGCCAGGCTGAACAGTTTACGTTTTCTATCCCACTGATAGGCCGGATCTGGATCCGGATCTGAACCAAAATCTAATATGCTTGTTCTTGTCACGTCACAAACTCATCCACCTTTTGTCACAACTCATCCACAACCTCTTGAAATGTATATCATTTTTGGTGCCATCTCTTAATGGTGAAGAAGCACTTAATTAAATTTTGAAATTATCGGATCCGGGTCTTCTCCGAAATCGAATCAATTGGTCCTCGTCACACACCCAACCTGTCCACCAAGTTCCATCTGAATCCATTCATAACTTTGAGATATTGTGCTCACAGACAGACGGACAGACAGACAGAGGTGAAAACAATCTCCATCCACCGTCGGTGGCAGAGGTAATTAGGATTCAGCCCAGGACACTACCTTGGATATGCAACTTCCACTCTCCCAACAATGAATGGAGGCCGTCATTGCCAGGCAGAAGATCACGGCCCTCTCTCCAGACATATCTTAAGCTTTTGATACAGTCTGGCATCCCGCCTTGCTCGCCAAACTCTGCCCATTCAAACCCATCTCCGCACGTGGCTTACTGACTTTTACTTTTGTAGTAAACATGTGGCTCTCAACGGCATCCGCTCATCTCAACTCTGTCAGGTCTGGAGTCCAGCAAGGCAGTGTTCTGGGCCCACCTTATTCTAATCTTTATCAACGATCTCTCTGGAAAATCCTCTTCATCTCTTTGCTGATGACTCGGTCGTCTGCCGTGGCATCCATCATCCTTCACATAGGCAGGCAGCAGCCTCTTCCTCTATACAGACCTTCGTAGAATCACAACCTGGTCAAACACTTATTTTTTTCATGCCGCTACACTTTTCCCAGCCACTGCAAAACACAGGCTCTGGCACAGGAGCTCAGAGCCTTCAAATCGTCTGGTCCACAAGGTTCTGGTAAGAGAGGGAAATTCAGGAGATACTCCATTGTTTGAGGCGCATCTCCACAGTCGTAATCGATAGGGCCATTTTGATTGAAACCCCACTTCTGCATTATGCCTCTGCAGCATCCAACTCCAGTCCTGAGGCGGTTGAGACAGCCACGTTGGCAATGTCGCCCTAGCTTATTTTGGCAGGGACTCCTCAGGGTCAAGTGACAGATTGTGAGGTCTTGATCGCAAGTGCGTCGACCAGGCATATATACTGCAGCTATGAGGGTTAACATCCAGAGGCTGAACAGCATGAAGGAAACTATTCCTGGACTTCAATGTCTTGGGTACTGTTTAAACACTTGGAATTTGTCTTTCAATCCAACCAAGTCTCTCTGTCTTTCCCGCAGTCTCTCTCTGGGTCTCTCTGAAAGGACCATCTGGCAAACCTTCCCATCTACTTAATCCTCAAGAAAGTTCAGTCATTCAAACATTTTGATCATCCATGATCTTTCTCCGACAAACACCATTTCAAAGTTGGCCTTCAAAGCCAGTCACTGACTGGGAATCCTCCATCGTGCAAAGTACTTCCTTGGTGCACCCAAATTCGTATCCACCTACAAAGCCTTCCTCTACAGCTTGGACGACAGCTATCCACTCTGGGCTGGCACCCCTGCCTCACACCCTGCTCAGCTTGATGCCGTAGAAACCAAAGCCTTCAAAGATCAATGGAACCTCCCACGACGAAGCCGAGTATGACTTTCACATCGCAGACAAGGTCGGTGGTCTGTCTTCGACACACTCCGTTCTTGTCTTGCACCCTCTGCGCTCTGTACTTTCCACCCCTACCCACCCCTCCCCCAAGGTTTCTGTATGGCACTCACAGTCTACCAGCTATTACGTGCTCCTCCCCAAACCCCCATGTCACGGTGTACCTCTGAGCCCCGAGAGGAGTCACGGCAGAAAAATGTGTTATTCTGTATGTCAAAGATCAATGGTGAAGCCACACCAATTGTTACAAACAAACCAGTATTGTATTAAGATCACACAAGAATAACAGTACAACAACAATAGTAATCAATTGTACAACCAATATATATTTCCTATGATGGTACCATCAGGTTCGTACAATATAACTCACTGTGCTCCAAGTGAGCGAAAAGAAGAACATTCCCCAATGCCTCTATTCCGGCATCAAGCCCAAGTCGATTCCGGCTTCAAGCCAAAGTCGATCCGCTCCAGCGATCGTCAGAACAATGTCCAATCGAGACCAGAATCCCGTTGGGTTGGCAGTTACAGTCCTGCTGCCAAAGCTGCGCAAAGGCGCCCTCAAGGCGACTGGGAGATCCAAAGGCGCCCTCCAGGCGACTGGGAAATCACACCCTCGGGTATGGACGTTCCACGGCTCACAGTCGGCGAACCGCAAATTAACCTTCAAAAGCCACGTTGCACACATACACACCAGATTAACGTCTGAATGCGGTGAAAATGGTTGAAGCGAGATGAAACCTTGAGCGAAGCGCAAGTCCTGCGCGAGTCAAAATGGCCGACGGCCCGCTCTCGTGGCGTAACGGCACTGATGATTCTCTCCGGAATCAACCACAAAACCTGTCACGCAGGTTGATCTGTCACAGCAATAACAACTCTGTCGCAGGAATCCCTTTCCTGGGGAACCCAAAGTTTACTCGTGACTCTCGTTCGTCAACGTTCGCTCAGACCTCAAAGCAACTCGGCTTTCTTCTCCGACTCACTCGCTCCGCCTTCCTCTCCTCCTCTTCGTCCGGTTCCCGATCCGGTTTCCTGTTTCTTTTAAAACATTGACTTTTTTTCCTTTTGAAAATAGTAACCTCTATCTCCCTTAAACGACAACAATAATAGTACAGGGAATCAAAAATATTTACAGTGGATGAAAACCACAACAACGGAAGTGACGAATCCGTAACACAGCAATCATGTTATGGTGAAACTCCCAAAGTCCAGAACCACTGCTCACCTCTACTCATTCATTCCTCTTTTCATCACCGTGGAACCAACTTTCACATTCCCTCCAATCCACCAGGCTACTGCTGCCCCACCTTTTGTATAATGCTCCTCCACTGCTCTCTATCCCCAGCAAATCCCTCCACTTTCCCATCACCCCCGCCGCCCCCCTCTCCACCCCCCACCCTACTAACATCCATCCTCACACAATCTTCCCATCTCAGCCATGGTATACTTCACCCCCCCAAATCCATCAGCTTTCTTTACCCTTCTCTCTTCTTCCATCCTCACCAGGTGCCGAGCACATATCAACCGACTCCTCCAAAATCCATCCTTCTATCCACCCTCTTCACTCCCGCTATCCTCCTGACCCAGTTGTTTTTGCAGACCTCTTCAAAATGAATTCATTAAGTTTTCTTTGCTAACCATTTAACAATATTTTTTCTTAACCACCACACTGAAACCTTTTGTGGGTGCATTTCTCAATGCCTCAGATAATTTCTCTAACAAGACACGATACATGAAAATTCCATGATATTTTTCCTTTGCTTAAATGCTTCAGGAAATAAGGGTCGTGTGCCTTTTCAATAGTACAATCAAAACAGGATAAACAAGCTGTACAAAGATCTTCATCCAAAGTAAAGGGAAATTCAGACAAACTTAAAATAAACAAGACCAAAAGTCGTTAGACTAGCCGGGCTTGAAAAATATTATAAACCACAAACACGTATGATTAGCTTTTTAAACAGTCGCTAATGCTGCTTATCTATCTATAATTCCAGTAATCTCTGTGTGTGTGTCTGTGTGTTTGTTTGTCTGTGACCGCTGTTTCTCGACAACCACGGGTCCGATATACTTGAAACTTGCCAGGTATATTGCTGGGGACCTGAGGATGTGCCTTTTCAAGGTTTCATATTAATCGGAGAAGTAGTTACCGAGCTATGGCGATTTATTTACCAACCGTTCGCTTTGGCTTTGCGAATGGACCAAACCATTTCATGTAAATAGAGGGTGGGGTTCTACCGTACTCGCAAGCCGTTCGCTTTGGCTTTGCGAATGGACCAAACCATTTCATGTAAATAGAGGGGGGGAGTTCTGTGGTCGTTACTGCCACGTGGTTTCAAAGTTTTTTTTTGTTGTTGTTGTTTGCACGCATGTTTTTTTGCACCCACGTACGGGCACGCCCTAGTAACATTAAACAAAGAAATTTGGAGGAATCTCGACATCCATGAGGTAAGTTTTACTTACAGAACTGAGCGAGGATCTACTGCAATCTATATACCCCACAAGGGTTGGAGATGTGCTCATTTACCAAGCAGCAAGCTAGCGCTTGCCAAGCCAGCCGTTCCTTAAGGGTTTTGAATGGAATGCTTGCTCGAATACTTTAACCACTTGGCGATCTCTCCACAAGTAACTTGGTAAATGAACACACACCCAATGTTCTTGAGACCCGACCATATATCAACTGTAATCTATATAGTATATACCCCAAAGAGGAATGACCTTTCCTGCAGCTCTCAAAGTGAGCGGGTGTTTACGCCGTAATGACATCATATACGTAATGACGTAGCATGACGGCCGGACACAAAACTGCCACTACTTTAATATATACAAGATATATATATTTAACCTCCAGTACGTTTGCAGTCACTACAAAGGGATTAGTGTTACAATTAGATTTACTATAATAATAACGTTATGTTATTATTACGAAAATTATATTATTTTTTTAAAACCGAGGTGAATTCCTTACTTCCGCGGTTACACCGCTTCAATCCATCAACTTTCCATTCACGACATTGGGATTAAAGTGTTATGGTTATATTTACCATAATATTATTATTACTACGAAAACGATACTACTGAAACGATACCACTGTATTAAGAAACCTGGGTTCAATTTGTCCAAAGTGGAAGGCGAGTCATAAACGCCTAAGGCCTATACGTACCGTACCGTATTGTTGGAAGAGACGTAACGCCGATGCTTTCGATATTTGATGATCATTTTAACAATCGGTTTGTTTGCGTTTCACACTGAATGAAAAACGTAAAGGTAGAGCATGGCAATTGTGATATATGACAGGTTCGACGATATGTTCAGCTTGAACGAAATATAATTCAAAATGGCGGTGCGTGGAGAGTCAACCGCAGCACCGGCGTAATTACATCAGACGTAATCACATCACGCTGTCATGTGACCAGATTCTCAGCTCAGATTGGTATACGTTTGAGGGGACATACATACATGCATACATACATACAGACAGTAAACACTGTTCTAGACGGCTCTGCACGATGGGCTACGCAGTAAAAAGTTACAATTGGACGAGTCAACAGTTGTGGTTATAAATGATAACCTACTGAAAGTTGTACATTTTGATCACACCAAATGGTCCAACTTTTTTTTCTTCTTTTTTTTGTATACTGAATCAAGGCTCGTGAAAGCTAACATTTACTTCACAAACAAATCAACCAGACAAACAAAACATATAAAAAGAGGGAGCGGAAAACAAGATGGGGAGAGAAGGGGAAGCACACAAACACAACATTTGAGAGCAGGGAGATGTGTGGAAGGGAGAGGGCTTGGGGGGAGGGAGAAGTATAACACACAAGGACACCAAGGACTTCCAGGACAGAAGTTGGTATTTCAAAAAAGTGGAATTGGGGTGAAATTAGCGGGGGTAGAAAAGATCAAGGTTTTGGATGGGGGAAGATAAGAGATGGTGGTGAACAGCTGTTTTAAAGACCTGGAGGGTGGAGTGGGATTGAAGAGAGTGAGGGACTTTGTTCCAGAGGTGGGAGAAAAGAGGAATGAAGGAGTGAAGGTGAGCAGAGAGTCTTGATTTTGGCAGTTTGACCATAAGAGGGTTGCAGGCAGATCTTGTGCGACCTGTAGGAATATTTGCGGGACAGAGCCCAGAGAGAGCTGGGGGGGCAAGGCCAGAGAGGAGTCGGTAGAAGACGGAAAGACCACCAACCTGCCTGCGGTGAGTGAGTGAGAGGCCCTTGGAGTTAGCTTCATCGCGGGAGATTCCAATGATTCTGAATGCTTTGGTTTCAACAGCGTGAAGAAGAGCTAGGTGTGAGGCAGGAGCACCAGCCCAGAGGGGAGAGCAGTATTCCATTGAGCTGCGGATGAAAGCCTTGTATGTGGTGAGGAGCTCAGGTGTGCCAAGGAAGGACTTCGCACGACGGAGGATGCCCAGTCGGCGACTGCCTTTGGAGGCCAGATTTGAAATGTGGTTTTCCCAGGAAAGATCATGGCAGATAGTGAGACCCAAAAGCTTGAGTGACAGAACTTCTTGGAGAGGATTATTCAGAAAGTGGATGGGAGGGTTGTCCAGTCGGTCTTTTTGGAGAGACATCGTAAGAGTGTGAGATTTGTCAGGATTGAAAGACATGTTCCACTTGTTTGCCCAGTCTGTGATTTTGTCCAGGTCTGCAGAGAGTGAGGAGGCTACAGACTGCCGATCTGAGGGATGAAGAATGGAGCGACAGAGAGTAGAGTCATCAGCAAAGATATACAGAGGATTTTCAAGAGAGTCAGAGAGATCATTGATGAAGACCAGAAAAAGCACAGGACCCAGAACACTGCCTTGTGGAACTCCAGCCTGAACAGGAAGAGGAGATGAGAGAAACCCATTCAGGGCCACACGTTGACTACGACTAGAGAGGAAGTCCGCCAGCCATGCGTGGAGATTTCCATGGATACCAAAAGAGGAGAGTTTGGTGAGCAGAGCGGGGTGCCAGACCGTATCGAAGGCACGTGATATGTCAAGGGAGACTGCTCTAATTTCCTGTTTGGCATTGAGGACAGTAGTGTATATATGTTGCTTCTGGGACACTCTCATTTTCCCATTGACTTACATGTTAATTTTTCCCCTCCCTCATTGCCCCTAAACACCTCTATTTCTCTCACCCTGTTCTTTACGAACCTTCTAACCTTTTGACATGTTATCCTTATTCATTAGACCACTTAAACAATGGTCCTTCTGTGTGAACCTGTGATCCTTCTGACCTTATGGACCTTTTAACCTTTTACTCTTAATATCATCTGGTGAATCATCTTTGGCCCACTCAAACAACGACCCTACAAATATTTGTTTATGCGTGGGAAATAATTTAATTCTCTTGCCACTCCCTTCACCATCTAATATATTAACAAAAAAGATGTTTGAGTTTGGTTCTTTATTAAGATATTTTAACTGAGCTAAGATAAAATGGTAAACCTCCCTCAATGTTCTTGTTTGAGCGCCTCCAGTGCCACATACCATTTTTAAATTAAAGTATATATTTTCCTGGCAACCATCAAAGTTTTCCGTCCACTCAAAAATATTTCCATCTTTTTTACCCAATTCACCGGTATTTAAATTAATTCTCTTATTTGTTTTGTAAATTTTTTTACCAGTTGTCTTTTCAATTATACCTATTTGATATTTTTCACATTCGTTATGTTTACCATTTATATACCAAGGTTGATTACACCTCCACTCTTCAGTCTGGTTGGTACTTGGTTCTATCATTTATATAATAGTAAAAAGGCGGCGGTAGCCCGTTAAAATCCCTAACCCCCCTTTTTAACTTATCACTTATATACTTATATAACCATAAGGGAGACTATCAATTCCATTTTCTAAAATAAACCTCTTATCATCAAAAGCCCCCAATGCTTTCTTATTTATCTCTTCTGAATATAATTGATGTTTATAACTTCTTATTCCATTAATCTTTCTAAACTCTTCTTTCTTTGTTGTTAAACAGTTATAATAATCCTTAAAGTTTATTGTTTCTTTAATAACATTTTTCTTTACACCTTTTAACTTCTTATCAGTCTTTTCAACGTTATTCACAATGTATTTATAAGCATAAGCCTTAGACCTCAATCCCACAAATTCACTCATGACATTTCCCCCTAATTCATCCTTAAACTTTCCAATCACCTTTTTATTTTTAGAAGAGAACACCTCACTCTCTGGACTGTAATTACTAGTGTCATAGATATTAATGTCCTTTTTCATGTCTGAATAAACATCATCAGTATTAATTTGCAAAATAAAACTATCTGTATCCATATAAAGTAGATTAACATCATTTTGATATTTCTTCCTCAAGTTATTATAAAAGTAATCATACATTAATGACTTTGATAAATCAAGAATTGATGTTCCAATATAAATAGGTTTGTCCATTTCAATACTCTCTTTAATCAAATGGATCGCACAAAAGTTCTCAGTAAAGACCTCAGCTCTAGTAAAACTCGGTCTATTAATTAATTTTGATGCTTGTTTCCAAGATGTTGATAGTCTGATATTTTGTCTTTTCCTCACATTTTCCATGGTCTTACCAAAGACCGCATTATTCATCAATTTATAAAAGTCTTTCTCAAAATCTGTTTTTGACTCTGTTCTTCTTTGTGTATTAAAATCAATGTACCCCTTTAACCAATGACTTTGATTGAACTTTAGAACCCTATGGATCTTCTCTATTCTTAGACCTTTTGATAAATATTGTCGCAAATTTCTTTGGTGTAGAACATAATTTTTCTTGTTATATAATGTAGTAAGTAATTTTTCTGTTGATTCACCTATATTAAATGATTGTTGATAATCACTTAACCACTCCTTCTTTGGACTTTCCTTTTCACAAGCAAATGGGAGATCTTTGTGTAGGTTATGAAGTTCCTCTGGATATTTCAAATTGACCTCAAAATAACAACCAACCTTTGAATCATCCAATTCTTTTTGTGTAGAGATACATACATCTTGTAAAACCTTTTTGTAATCTTTTTCCTTTACCCATCTAAGTTTTCCATAAGGAAGAGCCTGAGACATTGCCCAGCCATACAGGTTGTTCGCATCATAATACATCAAGTAGGAGCTCTCTACCGATGGATCATAATTTGGAATGTACTTGTTATTTGCTTTAGCATATCTCTTTGAACAGACTTGTGAAATTCCTCCTCTCTTTGCCTTTTCAATCATCAAAAGCATATCAACATCGGTTATCAAATCCAAATCTTGTTTTGTCATTTTTAACATCGCGCTCCAAGCCAATCCAGGAGCAGTGTAATAGTGAGCAGGATCCAATCCATATCCAGAATGACAGATTGTTCTGAAAGCCTCAAACACATCAGCCAACAAAAGCACATCAGTTTTGAGGTACAAATCGTGATACTCACCAAGATTCTTAATGTTATATTTTTTCCAAACATTTTGTGCGTGTACATAATCTTTATCAGATATATGACTATTATTTAATTTGTTATAGAAATTTTCTTTTAAAGGAAGTTGTGTTTCATTGAATCTCTCAAATGAGTCCATATAGTCATAGGGGTAAATTCCCTTTTGTGTTAGAAAATCTTTATCTAAAAAATACTCTGAAAGACATGGAAACTCTTTTAGATTTTGAACCAAGTTAGCCAATGGACTTGCCATGAATTTAAATGTATCAAGAAATCTGATATGAGTAATAGGAGATGTGTGAATTGTTTTTGTGAATGAAATGTATTTCTGATCCGTGTTTGGAATTGCTGAGATACTTCCAGAAGTCTTTGAGAGTTCCTTGATAAATAGATGTGTATCATAATGAGCGTTGTTATGAAGAAAGACAGGAATGAAAGAGGGGAGTTGATAATTAATATTACAACTTTGATGAGCCGGACCTCTATATTTACCAGTGAGATGACAATGGTCTCTAACCTTTAGACCTTTACCAATTTTCTCCTCACAAATATGACAGACATTGTTTTTTATAAATTCTCTTTTTTCTTTACTTGTTAAGGACATTGGTTTATTGGTTTCTCTCATTATCTTGGTTAATCGAACACAGTCTTTTTCTAGTCGTTTCACAAACTCCTCTGGGGTATTTGAGCCTCTATACATCTCTAACTTGTTATATTTATCACCAACGGATGATTTGATATAATAACAAAAACCACAAGGAGTATGTTTTTGATATATTTATTTGTGTATGATTCTTTTGGATCTGGAGAAGCAGTATCAATTTTTTCTAAAATACTTTCAAAATCAGCATATATAACAAATGGATGTTTTATTGTTTTCTTTTCATCTTTGAATGTGATCTTTGAGCCTTTTTTAGGCATGTTGATTACCGTTGATTTATGTTCACCACAATAATTTGAATGTTTATCTAATCTTTCTTGTGTATGGAAGAAGTTAAGACAACGCATACAAATATATATTTTATTTGTTCTTTTACATACTTGTGGTTTTATTAATTTTGTAATATCTTTGATGTATGTATAATGTGAATTTTCCTCTGAATTAAAATATAGAAGATTAATATGAGTTTGTTTACAATTGTCAGAAAGCTTTAAAACCTGAATGTTGTTTGTTTCTGTTAGACCATAAACATTAACTGATAAATTATTCATCTTTTCAAATTTAGGAATATCATTTAAAGTCATCGGAAACTTTAGATCTTTCGTATTTAATGTATTCTCATATTTTTTATAATGAGATACTCTTTCATCATGAAAATGTGGAGGATGTAAGTGTGCTAAAATAGACCAGAGAAAACATTTATTGTCTTTATTTTTGATATTGATAACTGCTTTTCTATTTTTGATAACACTGGGTAAATCAATGTAAGAAGAAGCTTTTAGAGGATCTGATTTAAGAATATGAATGTCTATGTAAATAATTTTTCCTATATTGAATCCACTTCCTACGATTGAATTATCCACATCTTGCTCTTGTTTAATAAGTTCATCATAGACTCCTGATGTTTTAAAATCTTGATATGAAGATATAAAGTGTGGCTCAGTTCTCATGTATGGTGTATCTATAACTCCTTTATCCTTTGTCATTTCTAATTTTACCCCCATATAAAATTTAAGTGGTTTCATTTCTTTTAGTGTTTTTTCAATCAATGTTTGAACAGCAGGTTTGACTATTTCTACAGCATCAACTATAGACTTTGGTTCGGGAGGTTTGAAGTTAAAGATTCGAATCCTGATATGTCTTTTGAAAGCACCATCAGTATTTTTAATAGTAAACAATTTTGACAAGTGTTTGTTAGTTTTAAGATGGGCTTTAAACCCCTTCTGGAGGATGGTTGTTTTACAGACCTTACAATGTTTTGTTTTAGGTGGAAGAGGGGAAAGTTTGTTAAGAATGTTGTATGTATGTTTTGCGGTGAGAATATGTTGTTTATAATATTTTACTTCCTTCTCGCAAGTATCACAATAAACCATATTTATAGTGTGAGAAAACGTGGTGTTTTATATATATCACTGTGCTTAAAATAAAACACTTTTGAGCTTTACAGCTCCGTTTTATATATATATCGCTGTGCTTAAACTAAAACACTTTTTCACTCAGAATCATCTAAGTCATAACTATCACATGAATACTCAGAATCATACTCAGAGTCATCAATAAAGCTACTCTCATAACTATCATTTGAGCACAAACTATTAGTATCATAACTATCATCTGTGTTCAATGAAATACTATCATCACCATCGTCCGAGTTCAATGAAATAGTAAAATCTTCACTGCTGTAATGACTCATATTTAATTAGCAGAAAAAACCTTTCCATCTATACCAATATACTTTCTTTCATTAACGGATTCAATCTCTACATTTTTAATATCAAAAGTTATCTTTAAATAATCTCTAACTATCATAGAACGAAATGACATTTCACCAGAAATATTAACATCATTCATTTTACTTAGATCTACACCCTTTGGATTATTAAAGTAAATACAAATTTCTCCACGAGTATTGTTGATGGTCTTATCATTCTTTTTCAAAGTATCGTGGTCAATCACTTTTTCAAGCTTTGAATAAATTGCCAGGAGTAGAGGAGAAACTTTTGTTAGATTTACTTTAATGGATGTCTTTCCAGGTATAGTTAGAGCTCTTCCTTTAAATGAAATAGAGGGGCTCATGTTATTTTCCATAACTGGTTTTACCCAAAAATTTCCATATTTATCTTTGTTCAATTTAACATCTTTGACATATTTTTCTATATCTTTCACCGAAGTAGAGATTGATTGAAATTTGTCTTTTGTGCTTTGAAACATTGTATTTATTAATGAATAAACTTGCATTTAGTTTAAGTAAAAATTTACCACATAAATATGATAAGTTCTGAAGGATATTTAGAATTTCCAGACTCTCCATATGATAAATTAGAGAATTGTCCGGCTTGTGATAGAGTGGGGCTTAATGATGAGGATTCATATAAACAATGTTTATTCTGTGATTATATTCTAATTAATGATAATAAGAAATATAAAAAAACATATAACTTTTAAATTAAAACCAAAAATGAATTACTTTACAAGATTAATAAGAGAGATGAATGTTAAGCATTATGGTGATAATACACCATTTCTTACAAGGAAAGAGACTCTTTGTATTGAGGAAATGTATAAGGGTTTAATGATATTTATTATTCAAAATAATTTTAATGGAAATGTTAATACAAGATACTACATAAATAAAATAATGAATTATTTTGAAATTAAACCCGAACTCAGGATAAAATATAGAGTTTCTAAAATAGCTCAAAAAAAGTTGGATGACTTGTTTTCCAAATATATAAATGAATGATTTTTTACCCGTTTGGGAAAATAAGATAAAATTTAATAACCATAAAAACATTCCAAATTCATTGAGATGTCTAATAGTTGGTTCAAGCGGATGTGGAAAAACCTGTTTGCTTTTAAAGATGCTCCTTACCCCCAACTTTTTAGATTATGATAATTTAATAATTTTTACGAAGTCAAGTTTTCAACCCGAGTATCAACTACTCTCACAGGGTTTTAATGCAGGTCTTAAAAAGGAAGACATTATCGGTTTATTTAAACTTCAAAACAAACTAAATGATTATAACATTGAGGATATAATACAACTATTTTGTGATACACAGAAACCTAAACCAAAACCCATAACTTGTATTCTCAGTGATAATACGGATGATATACCTTCACCTCAAGATTTAGATAAATCAAAAAAGAACCTCGTCATCTTTGATGATTGTGTTAATGAGAGAAACCAAACAGTAATGGATAGCTACTATACAAGAGGGAGACATTCTTCTTGTAATTGTATTTATCTTAGTCAGTCATATTTTCAACTCCCTCGACGCTCAATAAGAAACAATGCTAATACTTTTATTTTATTTAAGTTAAATTCAATAGATGTAAATAATTTTTGGAGAGATAATTGCTCTACGTTATGTAGTAAAAAAGAATTTGAAAATTATATGAAACACACGATTGGAAAATATAAATATATTGTTGTGAAACAAGATGAGATATTAAAGGATGTATTTTTATTTTAAACATAATTACATATATAAATGACAACAATTATTATTAACCTTGTGGGTAAATCTGCTTCTGGAAAGAACTTTCATAAATCTAAACTCTTGAATAGTAAAAATGAAAAGATTGTAAGTTTTTTTAAAAAACACCCTATGATTCGTTTTGTGAGTACTACAACCAGAGCAAAGCGACCAGGAGAAGTAGAAGGGAAAGATTATTACTACATTTCAATGGAGGAACATATGCGATTGAGGAACGAAGGTCAAATATTTGAGGAGGTCTCTCTTGGTTCTACAAAATATTCACATTGTAAGAGTGAGTTAAATAAAGTAAAATCTAATGGTCTAGGGATTTTAGAAACTAATCCTGAAGGAATGAGACAAATTATTAAACAATTGTGCGGTGATGGAGTTAAGATTTTATCATTCGGTTTTGATATCGATGAGGAGACTCAACGCAAACGTATGAAAAGCAGAGATACAAGTATTAGTGAAGAAGAAATAACAACTCGTATTAATACCAATAAAGAATTTGATGAAATATTTAAAGAAAAGGATTTATTTCAACACATTTACTATAATGACAAAGAAAAGGAAAATTTTCCCATTGACCTTTACAATTCATTAAATGATATTTTTCAATAAATAAATACAGAAAATGAATACCGAAGAAATAGAAAGAAAGTTTAAGGAACATCAACAATTAGTTTCAAAAGTTGTTAAACAACAGGAAGAGATAAAGAAGAAACGGAGACAGAAACTAACTGGTGAAGAAGCCTTTGAAAGAAAACAAGAGAAATTCTTTAAACCACTTTTGAAAACTCAACACTCACCTACAGTTCCCACGGTAGAATTTACTCCGAAAAAACTTCAAATGCTCAAAGATTTTAGTCAGATAACAAAACAAGAACTTGGTGAATTAGAATATGATGACGAGGGATTATTTCGGAAACTTGAGGAGGTAAATCAACCCCCTAATTATGTTGTGGAAGCTCTTCAAAACAATGAATATTCGGCGGGTTCAAAAACCAGAGCAGGTCTCATTCCAACAGAAGAACCAGCAGTGTTTCATCTTGTGGAAGAAAAGGTATTGATATTTAATGATGAATTGATGTTCTTGAGTTCTACTCAACCAAATGTTAAATTAACTCCAAGATTAATGTTTCTTCTAACAAACCCCGGATTCAGCGGTTCAAAATATTTTGAGGAACCACTTGATATGGAAAGAGAGGAAGATAGGGTATATATTGAGTTGTTAAATGCACTTGATTATGGAGTTTCTGTTGCTGGTAAAAGTAAGAAGAATGAGAAGGAGAAACATATTATTGATGCTTTAAGTAAACTTGGTTCAGGTGTTAGTTTTCTTCCAAATGACCCATCACAATTAGTTAATAGGCTATTATTGTTGTTAGGTAGTAAGAAGGCTGGAAACAACAATTGTTTTAATGAATCCTCAGCCATTTTAGATCAGTTGATGAATATGAAAATAATTAATAAATGTCAATACAAAGATATTTTATTAGATATTAAATAAGATGAGAAGCACAATTCTTAGTTTTTATTTCACAACGAGCGATTACACAGCTTCATTCCCTTACCCACTACAACTTGACCCCCTTACCTCATATGAGGCATCTTTATTGTCGATGGAAACTTATAATACCTTGTTTAATATCACAGAGAAAAACAACAAGTTTAGTTATAATCCAGGAAGTGGATATAAAACTATAACCGTTTCACCTGGAGCTTACGAGATTTCTCAAATATCTTCAGAAGTCTCTCGCCTTATGAAAGAAAAAGGTGATGAACCAAAAAATATTGTAATAGATATTCAAAAACACACTTCAAAATCAACTATTAAACTTAAAAATAATTATAAAGTTGATTTCACGATTGAAAATTCGTTTAGAGAGCTATTGGGTTTCTCTTCAAAAAAGATTGAAAATAACGGGACGTTTTACAGTGATAATGTTATCCAAATATCCTCCGGTATAAATTCAGTATTAATTCATTGTGATTTGATTGATGGTGCTTATAACGATGGAATAAGAACAAATACAATATTTTCATTCAGTGCATACTCAACCCCGATTGGTTATAAATTTAATATGGAACCAAAAAATCTTGTCTATTTACCTGTGTCAGGAAAAACCATATACAGAGTAAATTTTAGGATAACCGACCAAGATAATCGTATGATATCCTTTAATGATGAAATTATATCCATCAGAATTCACCTACGTGAAGTTTTTCAATAAATAAATAATGGTTATTGTGAGAAAACACGAGTTGGGAAAATATAAAATAATTACAGGGGAGGGCATGTACCTTTCACCATACTATACAAGGTTTGTGGGTAGAGGATACTATAAACCAAAGAGACAACGGGGTGTGGGTCATCAATTTCGAAATAAAGGAGATGGGATAATTGATACTCTAATGGGTATTGGTTCAACCATCCTTAAACATAAAGACCTAATTGGTTCAACTGCTTCTGCCGTGGGCTCCGTTGCGGGTGCTATAAAGAGTATAAAAGATGCTCAAAAGGAGTCTCATAAATTACAAGCAATCAAAGAAATAAAAAAAGGTAAAACTCAACTATCTTCACAAGAACGACAAAAAATCATTAAAATACTTGGGTCAGGGTTTCAACGATTTTAATACTATATAAATACAAGTATGGAAGCGATTGATAGTATCTATGATTTGAATGATACAATTATCATTTCAAACTCCACGAAAAAGGAAGACTTTTTTAAGGTAAATGCTATAACAGGAACAGACTGGAATTCAAACGGAACAAAAAGTTTTGAAATAAATAATCAACAAACTTACTTGAATATAGCTGATAGTTTCTTGCTGTGTAAATTTAAATTCACTAAGGCTGCGAATAATACTAATGCTACACTCGTAAATGATTTCTTCTGGAAAATGTTTGATAGTGTTCGCCTGTATATTGGAACACAAGAGGTTGAAGCGGTTGATTATGTCTCTGCTACATCTGAAATGATGAAATTTACACTATATTCGTTTGGTGATAGAATGGGTAAGGGAGCTGTTGAAGGTTTTATTCCTGATATGTCAACGGGTACAAACACAGACCCTGGTTATAGTCAAAGGAAGGCAATGTATAATGATGACACAAAACCAGAGAATAGTTTTACCGTAGCAGTACCTCTGAAAGGTATATTTGGATTTTGTGATTATGACAAAGTTTTGTATGGTCTTAAAATTAGATTTCAACTACAAAGGAAAGATAATGTAAATAGGTTGCTTTTTGGGGTTGAAAATGCTTTTGGAGACAACAATAAATTTGTTATTAATGATTTGTGTTGGTATATCAGTGAATATACTCCTAATCTTAAAACGGAAGAGATGTTAAATAGAAGACTTAACTCAAAGAAACCGCTAAATGTATCATACCTTAAAAGAAGATGTCAACACGTTAAACTGGAACACACTACCTACACTTGGAATTTGGGTGTTCTTCAAGGAAAGCCACGATACCTCTGGCTCATTTTTTAAAAACCAGATGGAGAGGACGGTACTAATAAGAATAATGCGCTGAGTGATAATGCTAAGGTGAAACAACTTCGGGTTTCTCTTGATGGCACATTTTATCCGCGAGATAGATTGGAAATTGATTGGGAAAAAAATGATTATGCGGAAGCCTACAAGTCTTACCAAAAGGTGTGTGAAAGCAACGGTAATAATGATCCTATTTTGGATATGGTTGCGTTTCAAAAACTTTATACAATCTATGCAATTGACCTGCGTTCTCAAAAGGAAACTATAAAGTCTAATCGAGTGGATACTTCTCTATACATTGAAAGAGGGGAGAGGTAAGAGGTTAATGCATATTGTTTGCTTTTGGAGGAAACAGAATTACAGATTAATACAGATAATGGTGTTATGGTTAATATCACATAGGTTTTTTCTCATAAATAAATGGTTGGGGTATATGTTAATCAAATCAATCTTAATAAATTAACATCTTGTATTCAAAATCAAAAGCCTTGTATTATTAATGTTAATACAATTCAAAGAAAAGGAGCTGTAAGAATTGATGTTTTACTCACACACACACAAGTAAAAACACTAAATGATGTTGGATCACTTAAAATAAAAATGACGAAACCTATGTTAAAGAAATATTCAATAGACGAGTCAAGAGGCGGATTTCTCCCGTTTCTAATTCCTTTATTTGCTGGTTTAAGTGCGGCGGGAGCATTGACTGGTGGTATTTCAGCAGCGGTAAAAACTGCTAACGAAAGGAAGGCACAACTAAAAGCTCAAAAAGAATTGGAAAGACATAACAAGGAGTTGGAGAAACAAATTAGTGGAAGTGGTGTAATTGTAGATTTTGCTCAAAAACTTGAAAGTCTACCTGATAAAGCTAGATTGTTGGTTGGAGATATGCTTTCCTCTATCGCTCAAGCGGGTGTTAAACTAACTAAACGGGGTAATGGATTGTATCTTTCTCATAAATAAATGGATAAATGGTTTAAACAATTTGGAAAGAATACAACGTCAAATATAGAACTAGCTAAGTATTGTAAAACACTAAAAATTGATAATGTGGTTATTTGTATGAGAGATGAATTAATACATATAAATAAGAATACAAAGAATATTATTATGAATTTAGACACACAGAATGGTTCTCATTGGGTTTGTATTCATAATAGTCAGGATAAATATTATTTTGATAGTTATGGTATGCCACCACCTGTTGAAGTAATACAATTCTTACAGAATGGTGTTTATCTAACATTTCAAGTTCAAGAAATTAATTCTAAATGTTGTGGTCAATTATGTTTATATGTATTATTTCAACTCAACAATAATGAAAATTTTTATGATATCATTTTTAATCTAATATAAATGAGTTATGTTGGAAAAGATGGTTCTATCTTTGGAAAATCCTCTCAGGATATTGATTTATCAAATTATTATACAAAGGCACAGGCTGAACGACAAAAATATAGTGCAAGTAAAAATATTAATATGAAGAATACTTATAAATTAATCAATTATCCAAACCCTACAGATGCGAATGACTTAATTAGATTAAGTGATTTATCACAATATATATTTTTAAAGAAAACAGCACGTTTTGTTAAACAAGTAAAATTTACAACCACAACACCTGGTTATACTGACCATACACCTTTCCTCATTGAATTTAACTACCTGCTTACAATTGAATTTTATAAAGAAGGACATATAGTTAATATGCGAATTAATAAATGGGGGTATGATATGCCTGATTTAGGGTATAATTGGTCTTTTTCAATAAACATAGAAGACCTACATGATTTTAATCAGTCTCGTAAAGAAGAATATTATCCACTTGGTGAGGATAAGGATTTATGTGGAAGTACAATTAATAAACAACAAATACATGGTTTTAAGAAAAGAAAAATATATGATAGTATAGCGATGGTTAGCATGACAAAGAAGGAAGGTCATGAGATAAGGATAGAAAGCCAAGGAATACAAACCAATTTGGTAGTGGGAAGATGGGGTGGTATTACCTGTCATAATATTAATCTCACATATATTTCTGATACATAAATGGCAGGAAGAAGACTACAAGAGAATTATAATTTTTGTATTAAAGGATACCTACAAGAAAAGGGTGCTCGGTATTACATACCTTATGATTTGGAGCATATACATGGGAATTTTGTCATTAAAAACTGGCCTTATACTGATATTGTTAAACCCACAAATAGAGACTTGTTTAAAATATTAAATAAAAATGAACTTCTCAAAGTTATGAAATATAAAACTCTTTTAGAAATCGTCAACAAATCTTATTGGTATCCTATTATGAGAAAAATAATTATAGATACAAGAATATCTCAAAATCCAGATGAGTATATGTATAATATTCTTTGGGGTTCAAACTCAAGGGTAGCAAGGGATGAGGAAGGAGTTGAAGAAGAGAAGGAGGAAAGAAAGAAAAAGGAGAAGAAGGAAAGGGAGAGGGAGGAGAAGGAGGAGAGGGAGAAAAACGAGAAGGAGGAAGGAGAGAAAAGGGAGAAGGAGGAAAGAGAGAAAAGGGAGGAGGAAAGAGAGAAAAAGAAGAAGGAGGAGAGGGAAAAAAAGGAGAAGGAGGAGAAGGAGGAGAGGGAGCAAAGAGAGAGGGAGGAAAAATATAAAAAGATGGAAATCAGTGAGATTCGTAAAAGATTGAGTGTATTACAGCAAATAAATCAATCTCAACGCACCGAAGAGGAAATTAAAGAATTAACAACTCTTATGAAGATAATGGTTTCAAAAATAACAACGTCAATGTCTTCAATTTCAGGGAGGAGATTTAAACGAGAAAGTGGTGAAGAAGAAGAAGAAGAAGGAAAAGATTATGTGATTGATGATGTTGGTGTCATTGACTTTAGTTAGTTTTTATTTGTAAATAAATGGAGGAGAGAGTGAAGGCATTCCTTAGGATTCTTTATGTTTTAAAAATTAAGATAGAAATGTATATGTTAAAAACCAAAAAGGTTTTGATACTCTGTCGGAATTTTTCTGATAAATAAATATGAGTTATTGTCTCAAATGTAAAAAGAAAACTAAATCTAAAAATATCTCTTATGTTAAAGCTAAAAATAATAGAGTTTATCAAAAAGGAATATGTCAAGTGTGTGGCTCTAAAAAGTGCCAATTCATCTCACCTAAAAGAGGAGGAGATATACAAAAGTTTCTGTCAGGAAGTAAATTTACAACAACTGGAATTCCAGGGGAATTACACCTTCCAGGGTATTCTTTCTGTGGTCCAGGAACAAACCTGGATAAAAGATTAGATGAGGCTGACAATCCTAAACCTTGGTCTAAACCTACAAATAGGGTTGACGAAGTGTGTATGAAGCATGATATTGCTTATGGGAAAACCACTACGTTGACTGAAAAACATAAAGCCGACAGCGAAATGTTGTATAAATTTGTCTTTGATACAAAATCCAACGTTGAGAGAGAAAGTTGATAGGTTTATTGTGAGAAATTTGATAAATGCTAAATTGAAACTTGGTCTTGGTTATTCCTCAAAAAACTATTAGGCTCTAATGATGTTATCAAGACTGAGGAGCTTTTGGCTGAAGAATTACACAAACCTATAATCACAAAGTTTAAAAGAAGGAAGGTTTATTCTAAATACACCGACCACATATGGTCCGCTGATTTAATTGAATTGAATAATGACAGGGGATACAGGTATGCTTTAACCGTTATTGATTTGAGGAGTAGATTTGCCTGGGTTGTCCCTTTAAAAAATAAAAGGGGTGATACTTTAATGTTAGCCTTTAAGCTAATATTTGATCGGGATAAAAGGAAACCAAAGAAGTTATGGACTGATGAGGGAACAGAGTTCTATAACAAAATATTCATGAAATTTCTTAAGGGGAAGGGTATTAAATTATACAGCACCTTTAATGAAGGAAAGGCAGTTGTTATTGAGCGTTTTAATCGTACTTTAAAAGAGAAATTATATAAAAAATTCACACAACTCGGTTCTCAAAAATGGGTGTATTTAATTCAGGATATTGTAGATAATTACAATAATACAGTTCATTCATCAACAAAATCAAAACCATTGGAAACATTTACAAAATTAGAATATGAAAAGGAGATTAATTTGAGAAAGCCCAAGTTTAAAGTTGGTGATATTGTAAGAATATACAAATGGAAAAGTCATTTTGAGAAAGGTTATACACAAAAATGGATTCGTGAATTATTTAAAATCATTGATGTAATGGATACAGTCCCTTGGACCTACAAATTATATGATTTAAATGGAGAAGAAATCTTGGGTTCATTTTACTTGCAAGAATTACAAAAAACACAAGTAAGCAGATAATACCCTTGAAAATAATAAATAAATAAATAAAATGTAATGGGGATACGTTTTTAAATCTGTGAACCCCAAACACAGAATCCCACAACTTTTTAGTTGGGGCTTAACTTTTGTGTGTGTATAATGGGGATACGTTTATAAATCTGTGAACCCCAAACACAGAATCCCACAACTTTTTAGTTGGGGCTTAACTTTTGTGTGTACAATGGGGATACGTTCTTGAGATCTGTGAACCCCAAACACAGAATCCCACAACTTTTCAGTTGGGGCTTAACTTTTGTGTGTGTGTGTATGTGTGAGTGAGTCATAATAATATACAAACCCTAACCCAACCCCATCCCTAACCCAACCCCATCCCTAACCCAAACCCATCCCTAACCCAAACCCATCCCTAACCCAACCCCATCCCTAACCCAACCCATCCCTAACCCAACCCCATCCCTAACCCAACCCCATCCCTAACCCAACCCCATCCCTAACCCAATCCCATCCCTAACACAACCCCATCCCTAACCCAACCCTAACCCAACCCCATCCCTAACCCAACCCATCCCTAACCCAACCCCATCCCTAACCCAACCCCATCCCTAACCCAACCCCATCCCTAACCCAACCCCATCCCTAACCCAACCCCATCCCTAACCCAATCCCATCCCTAACACAACCCCATCCCTAACCCAACCCTAACCCAACCCCATCCCTAACCCAACCCCAACCCTAACCCTCACATTCAAAATCCCAACCCTAACCCAACCCCATCCCTAACCCAACCCCATCCCTAACCCTCACATTCAAAATCCCACCCAAACCCTAACATAATCTTTCTTTTCTTCTTTTTTTTAAATACGTATTTCTTTTTTTTTTTTTCCTCTTCCTCCAATTCTGTCTTTCAAGGCTTTCAAGTTTGAAGAAGTAGAAATGGGAAGAAAGAATTTTCCAGCATTTTCTTCCTCGAACTTTCTTGATATTGCTTAAATCAAGCGTCATTAAATAAAGAACATTGTTCATTGCTTTAGAATCCAAAGAGCCTCCAAGAGGAACCCCACAGGTAGAGTCTCCAAAATAAAACCAACTTTCCAAGTTCCCAAGGTATAACCACATTCCTGTTGAGCCTCCAAGATAGGTATCACATTCCGAGTCATCAAAACAAAACCCCCATTCCGAGTCTCCAAAAATATAACCATCTTTCCAAGTCCCCAAGGTAGAACCACAATTTTCAGAAATATTGGGGGTTTCCGTGATAAGTCTCACATAGTATAACTGCGGACCATCAGGGAAAACTTCCCTTTCCCAATTTTTTAGGGTTTCTATGATGTGTCTCACATAGTATAACTGCGGACCATCAGGGAGAATTCCCGTTTCCCAATTTTTTAGGGTTTCTATGATGTGTCTCACATAGTATAACTGCGGACCATCAGGGAGAATTCCCGTTTCCCAATTTTTTAGGGTTTCTATGATGTGTCTCACATAGTATAACTGCGGACCATCAGGGAGAACTCTCCTTGCCCAATTTTTTAGGGTTTCTATGATGTGTCTCACATAGTATAACTGCGGACCATCAGGAAGAATTCCCGTTTCCCAATTTTCAGAAATTTGTGGGTCTCCAATGTATGACTTGTATTCTGACTCAAAGGTAGAACTTGTTCAGTGGGTTTTGTTTTGATAACTCACAACAAGTATCATCATGGTAAAACTCTTTTTCAGGATTTTGTGGATCTACAAGGTATAACTCTTTGGCTGGATCATCAAGGTAGAACTCGTTCTGGGGGTCTTGGTTGTTCAAAAAGTCTTCAAACAAAAAAATAACTTCATCCCAAGTTGTGTTAAAAGCAGAATTTTCATTTCGTATCTCAGATACAATTTCCTGTGAAAGAAAATAACAATGTATTAATTTAATACAATATTTTTATTTGTATAAATCAAGCTCTATGAATATTAAAATAAACTTTGTTAACTCTTACACGAGTCTCATCTAAAAAAAAAAAAAAAAAGGAAAAAAAAATTAAAAAATAATTAATTAAATAAATAAATAAATAAATAAATAAACTTACCTCCATTGATAAGAGGTTCGAGTCCAGTTCATCAATCTGAAGGTTGAGTTCTACACAGGTAGTAGGACTCCAAGGAATAGCAAAGTTATCCCATTCCATTTCGGCATAGTAGTCCATTCTCAAGTGAAGCAGAAAGCGTGTTTGAAAAAGCTTGTGTGGTCGGTGCCTTTTATAAGAAGGGCTGGGTGTGTGTCATTTCCTGTGGAAATTCCCTGGGCAAACCTGGGCGTGTCTTAACTGGAAATGATGTGATGGAAATTCCCTGAAAATGATGTAATGTATTACCTGGAAATGATACAATGCTGAAGAGTTTATAAAGTGGGTGGGACTTAGCAAAGTGGGTGGGGGCTTAGCAGAAGTGGGCGGGGCTTAGCAAAAGTGGGCGGAGCCTAGTAAAAAGTGGGTGTGGCCTAGTAAAATATGGGCGGAGCTTACCAAAAAGTGGGCGGAGCTTACCAAAAAGTGGGCGGCACTGGAGGCGCTCAGACAATAACATTGAGGGAGGTTTATCATTTTATTTTAGCTCAGTTAAAATATCTTGAGAAAGAACCAAACTCAAACATCTTTTTTGTTAATATATTAGATGGTGAAGGGAGTGGCAAGAGAATTAAATTATTTCCCACGCATAAACAAATATTTGTAGGGTCGTTGTTTGAGTGGGCCAAAGATGATTCACCAGATGATATTAAGAGTAAAAGGTTAAAAGGTCCATAAGGTCAGAAGGATCACAGGTTCACACAGAAGGACCATTGTTTAAGTGGTCTAATGAATAAGGATAACATGTCAAAAGGTTAGAAGGTTCGTAAAGAACAGGGTGAGAGAAATAGAGGTGTTTAGGGGCAATGAGGGAGGGGAAAAATTAACATGTAAGTCAATGGGAAAATGAGTGTCCCAGAAGCAACATATATACACTACTGAGGACCTCCATCCTTTGTTGAGAAAGCAGAAACAGCATGTCCAGAGTAGAGTGTCCAGGTCTGAAACCAAATTCATGATCAGAGATCAAGCCATTGGAGAAGAGGAAAGATTTCATATCTGAAGCAATGATGGATTCCATGACTTTGCTGATAATTGGGAGAAGGCTGATTGGTCTGTAGTTGCTGGGATCTGTTTTTACACCTTTTTTGTGCAAAGCGGTGATGTTGGCAGATTTCCAAGCAGATGGAAGATGACCTTGCGCAAAAGAGAGGGTGAAGAGAACAGAGAGAGAGTGAAAGAGCAGAAGAACAGGATTTTAGGACCCGTGGGCTGATGCCGTTAGGTCCAGTTGCAGAATCCGAGTCGAGGGTTGACAGAAACTTTTCCACCTTGTCAGGAGGAAAGGACGCAGAGTCCAGGAGCAGCTGGGTACGACTGGGTACGGTGGGTACAGAGAGGGATGGGTTTGGGACACAATATTTAGAGGCAAACACAGAGTTGAGGCATTCAGCTTTTTCACGTGCGGAGTCAGCCGTGTGGCCATTTGAGGTGAGGGAGGGGATGGAGGGGGAACAAACAACAAACAGATTTGACCAGACGCCACCAGGATTTGGAAGAGGGAGACAGATAAGAGAGTTCGGTCCTGAGAACGGAGAGATATTCTTTCCTGGCTCTCCTGAGGGTGGACACACACTTGTTTCGGGCTTTGTGAAAGGAAATGAGATTTCCTTCCGTTGGATTTGCTTTCCAGGAGACGAAAGCAAGTCGTTTCTGGGCAATAGACTCACCACAAGATTCCGTGTACCATGGACGGGAGGAAGGGTATGACAACAGAAGACGAGATGGGATAAATCTGTGCATGAGAGAGAGCAGTTTGCTTTGGAAGAATTCCCAGGAAGAATTTATGTCAGAGGCAGTAGAGATGGGAGACCAGTCCAGATGATTGATGGCTGCTTTTAGACCGTGCCAGTTGGCCTGAGTGAAATGCCAGACTCGCCGACGCTGAGGAGGCTCTCTGAGAATGGTCAGAGAGATGTCCACTTTAACAAGCACATGATCAGAAGAGCCGATTGGAGCAGAAGAAGAGCAGCAGACATTTTCAGGGAAGTTAGTCATAACCAAGTCCAGAAGAGAAGATGCTCCGTTGACTGAAATCCGGGTCGGGAAATTGACAGATTCAGTTCCAATGAGTCGCAGAAGTCCTTTGTGAGGTGCCATGGCTGGTGAGAGAGGTACCCACACCCAGCCAACTGGCATGGTGACAGTTGAAATCACCACATATGAGGAAGAGAGAGTTGGGATGGGTAGATAGGTGGTCCATATTCTCAGACAGCGAGATGTAGATGGAGTCATCACTGTTTGGTGGATGGTACAACACACATATGAACAAAAGGTGGGAGCGAAGGGGAAGCCGTAGCCAAAGGTATTCCTGGGGGTGAGGTGGAGAGAGGGCAGTGCAGGGCGAGTGAGGAAGAGAGTTTTTTATAAAGATAGCAACCCCACCTCCAGGACGAGGCTCAGGTCTATCATACCGGAGGAGGGAATAACCTGGGAGAGATACCAAGGAATCAGAGACATCATGAAGGAGGAAAGTTTCTGTTAAGCAGATCACGTCTGGTTTGTCAGAAGCAACCTGTATGGAGAGATCAGACAAGTTTGAGCGAAGGCCCCGGATGTTTGAGGTCCATACTGTTAAGGAAGAGGAAGGGGGAGCATCGGATACAGAACAGGGGGGGGGAGCAGTAGGGTAAGGGTAAGATGTAGGGTAAGATGTGTAAGAGGAGGAAGAGGTAGGGAGAGCTGTTGAAGGTGTGTCAGAGATTACAGAATAGCTTGGAGAAAGGGAAGAATGGGGCAGACAAAAGGTTTGATGGTGATTGGGAGAGGCGCAGTGAGGTGTTATTTGACGAGGGGGAAGAGCGAGGCAGAAGGTTGAGGGAGATGAAGGTGAAAGTTGGAAGGGGGAAGAAGCGGGGAGGATGCTTTGAGGAGGAGGGGTGAGAGGGGACTCTAGGAGGGGAGGAGCGAGGGAGAGCCTTGGAGGGGAGGGGTGTGGGGGGAGATTTGAAAGGAATGGGTGATTGGGAGGATTTGGAGGGGAGGGGCAAGGGGGAAGATTTGAAAGAGATGGGTGATGGGGATGATTTGGAGGGGAGGGGCAAGGGGGTAGATTTAGAGGGGAGGGGTGATGGGAAATGGGATTTTGGGGTGATGGGATTTTGAAAAATGTACGATTAATGGGAAACGAACATTTATTGCAAAATGAGTTTCTTGAGACATTCGAGTCAAAAATACGTTTGAGGACGCTGGAGGGAGGATGGAGTGCTGGGGAGTTTAGGGAATGAATGAAAGATGCACTATAAGAGATGGAATTTTTTTTTGGAATGAATAGATTTGGTGAGCAAGTCGAAAGCATCCTTTTATAGAAGAAGAAGAAAAAGGTGTTATAGAATATGACAGAATACAGGTCTTCAGGGGTCAGATGAGACATTTTTTAACAACGTGATCACAAACAACGTGGTCGAAGAACGAACGAACAAATAAGAACGAATAAACGAATAAGAACAGAAGGAAATGTTTTTTTTTTGTTTGTTTTTGTTTTTTGAGATTTTAAAACAAGGAAGTATGGGATGAAAAGACCGTGAAAAACAGAGACCGGAAAGTAATTGCAGCGCGATCGGAGAACCGCTGAGACAAAAACAAAGCCTCAAGCCAAGGTCGGACACGGTAGCCTAGTACTACACTTAGGCCTCAGAATACGCGATAAGAAATACCGACGATTCTGTACACAGGTATGAAAAACCAACGCCAATAATACTATTAAAGACACCCCAATAGGTACATACACCGAGAGAAAGATACAGTATCGACCAAAACACAATTGTGAAAAGTTACTTAACTTCGAAAGCGAGCGCGCATGGAACAGCTTTGAAGAGACGAGACCTCCAATCTTGCGCATGCGCAGAAACTTCTAATTGAACTTAAACTTCTAAGGTTTTGAAGTGCATAATCGACAAAGAAATGGGCATCCTTCTACTGCTGACATATACCGTCGTGGCACAATGTACAGACACAAACGCGCCGCAGCATACGCAGACAAACATGCTGCAGCGTACGTGGGGTCCCCCGTAAACGAAGAGCACGGTGGGGTGCTTTTGACTTGGCTGTAGGCCATGTGGCTGATACACCATGCCGTAGAGCGTGTGACCGGCTTTGCACTGAAAGCTGAACAGTTCTGGAGGCTGGTATTCCATGGGGCAGGCTACGGGCAGTACAGGAAGCGCATAGCAGAAGCAACATTAATACGCATGTCAGAAATAAAGCAATACAATTCAGCATTGCTCTGTATCCATGAAACGACAAAGGCGCATAGCGTCTTACCGGCTGGTTCGAGCAGCCGAGCCCAGGCGTAGAGTTGCCGACACAGTCCATCACTGTCACACTCAGCGAGCTGGTACAGCTGAACACTGGGAGAGCTGTCTACACAACTGAACTGCGTTACAAACAGATCCCGGTCCTGGAGTGACGGACAACGATACGCAGTTAGTGCAACCCGATGCTCATAGAATACCGAAATCCAACCATTAATGCAAAAAGAAGAGTTTCATAAAATCCAAGCCAAAAAGCTCAACCTTGCTGAGGGAGCAGCTGTGGAAATAGCCGGGTTGAGTGAGCCGGACTATCTCACTCGGCCGTTCATAGCTCACGGTGTACAGGTGATGCTCAAGCGGAGAATCTCGCGTCGCTTGGAAGTAGATGAGACCCCGGTTCTCATCCACCCATGTCTGTACACCGTGAGGAGTTTCAAATGTCACACTTGCAACAGGCCAGGCAGGAAGTATCAAGAAATACATTTTCCAACAAATATACAAACAAACAATCCCACCTGGGCTCCTTGCTGACCCAGAACTTCCCACTCTCCACTTGTAAGGGGAACCTCCTCTTTAAGGGGACATATAAAATCATCTACAAAGATACAGTGAAGAGGTTTATCAAACCACCATGGTAGGTCAACAACAAAACATACATGTCTTGCCCACTACCCAGGGATCAAAATAATGCACACATCACTCCCAATTCTCTAGTTCCTCGGTGATGGCACATCTCATACTGTGGCTGAGAAATTAAAGGACTGTGATAAGGACGCTGTAAATGGGAGGGGGTTTCGGAAAACTAGGTTGATAAAGTCATATTTACCTCAGCCACCAAACATGGATGGAGGTTATGTTTTCACCCCTGTCTGTCTGTCTGTTTGTTTGTCTGTCAAAAAGCTGTGGACGGATTTGGACAAAACTTGGTGGACAGATTGTGTGTGTGACAAAGATTAATTAATTTGATTTTGGTGAAGATCTGAATATGGATTCGGATACAATAATTATTTAATTTTCAAGTGATTCTTCACCATTGAGAGATCGGGCCAAAAGCGATATAAAAAAAACCAAAAAAAAAAACCCCACCTTTAGAGGCCATTTTTCCCCGCAAGCGGGGGTTGGCCTTTTTCGGGGACCGTGGTTGTTGTTGTTTTTTTGGTCCCCTTTTTGAAGCAAAAGTGATCAAATCAAGTGATTCTTCACCATTGAGAGATCGGGCCAAAAGCGATATATAGCACGATATTAAAAAAGTTATGAACGAGTTATGACTAAACTTGGTAGATGAGTTGATTGGGTGACAAGAACAAGCCGATTAGATTTTGGTTCAGGTCCGGATCCAGATCCGGCCTATCATTGGGATACAAAACAAACTGTTTGCGCTCTACCCGAGTGCCGTTCTAGTTTTCCTTGCAGGTAATACCAAAATATCAAAGGAAATCCCGTTACGTGATACATTTTGAATATTTACAAAAGAGGTGTAAAAACTCGAGGTATACAGCCAGCAAAAACATGTAAGTTATATACAAGACCAACTGTTGATAAGTTAAAACGTGACGTGCTGTCACCACTGGAAACAACCCGCATCACCTGCACTCACCACCGGTGGCAATAGATTGCTCTGACCATCTGTATTTGCTGGGGTAGAGGAAAGCTGTGATGCGATAGAGATGGCGAAAGCCCGTGCGTGGCTCATTGCCCCAAATGAACGTTATCTCATCGTTCCTTCTTTGGGGAAAAGTGTGAAAGACATCATGGATCTGGCAAATGTGTGCGGGAAGAAGCAATCAAATTGTGAAACTTTAGTGGGAAAATTGAAGAGCGCAATGTGAAAACAATGAAGTCAAACCCGAAGGCCATCGAACCCGCAGCGCCCATTTCAAAACAAAATGTATTTACATTTATCCACAAGCTCGTCTCCTCCTGGTAGATGACGTATGGATGTACGCTATCAGGGACAAGGCGCCGCCTCTCGGACAAGTCGACAGATGCCGGCACGAACATTGCCGGAGGAATTAACACAAGCTGGAGACGCTGCTGTGCCCGGTCCAGGAACACGGCCCAAACACTGCATTGAGAAACGTTCACAGCAGGTTCTTCAGAAAAAAAAAAAAAGGAATAAAAGATAGATTGTGCAAAGACTGATTTGAACACAGCTGTGATAATTTTCCAGCATGAGGTTGTTGGATTTGGGCTCGTTTATCAAACCCGTGTGAGAAACAAAGGCTTTGTGGTGCAAGCATCAATCAAGGGCAATGTCGGCCAGATCGGCGACTCACTATTTGCCGTCGTCTGTCCAACCTGCACGTGCTATGTACTCTGCACTTGGGAAAAGAGTGTGGAACAGGCAGACAAGCTCCTTGTCAACAACGTCTGTGATCTGCAAGGGTTTGAAAACTTTGTTAGCAAAAACTAAAAGGAAAATACGAAATAATTCAAAGTTGCCTGGCAATTGTATCAGACATACACACACATACAGAGATTAAGGCAATTCTCCGTATGTGTATGTCTGATAATTATAGAAATGAAAACAGCTGGACCAATCTCCACCAAATTTTGCACATGCGCTCGGGGTACAAAGAGCCAGGCCCAAAATAATCCCTCCCCCCTTGCCCACATGGGTGAGCAGACAATTAAAATTTTCACCTGTACATCTGGCACAGTGCATGTGGTTTACTGGCCTCTGCTGGAGAGAGGCAAGAGAGCAGAAACCATGGCAAAAGTAAATTAATGTGTGAGTAAAGGTTCACAGTGATGATCGATTTTTTTTTTTGGTATACAGGATCGAGGCTCATGAAAGAGCGAACATTTATCACACAGAAAAATCAAACAGACACACAAAACATATAATAAGGGTAGCGGTAGACAAGATGGGGAGAGAAGGGGAAGCACACAAACACAACATTTGAGAGCAGGGACATCGGGAGATCTGTGGGAGGGCTTGGGGGGGAGGAATGGGAGAAGTATAAAACACAAGGACACTGCAAGGACTTCCACGAAGGAAGTTGGTATTTCAAAAAAGTGAATCTGGGGTGAATTACCGGGGGTAGAAAAGATCAAGGTTTTGGATGGGGGAAGATAAGAGATGGTGGTGAACAGCTGTTTTAAAGACCTGGAGGGAGGATTGGGATTGAAGGGAGTGGGGGAGTTTGTTCCAGCAGAGGGAGAAAAGAGGAATGAAGAAGTGAAGGTGAGCAGAGAGTCTTGATTTTGGCAGTTTAACCATAAGAGGGTTGCAGGCAGATCTTGTGCGACCTGTAGGAATATTTGGGGGACAGAGCCCAGAGAGGGCTGGGGGAGCAAGGCCGGAGAGGAGTCCGTAGAAGACAGAAAGCCCACCAACCTGCCTGCGGTGAGTGAGTGAAAGGCCCTCGGAGTTAGCTTCATCGCGGGAGATTCCAATGATCCTAAAAGCTTTTGTTTCAACAGCGTGAAGCTGAGCTAGGTGTGAGGCAGGAGCACCGGCCCAGAGGGGAGAACAGTATTCCATTGAGCTGTGGATGAAAGCCTTGTATGTGGTGAGGAGCTCAGGTGTGCCAAGGAAGGACTTCGCACGACGGAGGATGCCCAGTCGGCGACTGGCTTTGGAGGCCAGATTTGAAATGTGGTTTTCCCAGGAAAGATCATGGCAGATAGTGAGACCCAAAATCTTGAGTGACAGAACTTCTTGGAGAGGATTATTCAGAAAGTGGATGGGAGGGTTGTCCAGTCGGTCTTTTCGGAGAGACATAGTAAGAGTATGAGTGGCTAATTTGAGGTGTACAGAGCGTGCGAGGAGAAGAAACACACAGGTAGTGACAGAATGCAGAAATCTGAAAGAATTGGAAGAAGGAAGGTGAAAGAGAAATTGAGGGAGAGTAGACAATTAGAAAAAGATAACAATTGTGAGTGAAAAAAAGAGAAAGAGCTCGAGAAGATTGAATGATTGATTGTGTGCTTTGCCTGAAGGCAAAGCATTGGCTGGCAAAGCAGTTTTTTGGCAATGGTCATGCTGGGTGGTTTGCCATTGCCTTCCCAGCAGTTGTTTGGGCAGGAATTTGGAATTTGTTGTGGGTGCCGGTGATATCTCGCCTTCTCTTCGTGAAGGGCACCGTGGGATCTTTAACACCCACCATCTACTTCCGGCAGATGGGATACCCGGTTAAACACCCATCCAAAGGATGGCACACATATTCATGAATCAATCCGCCTGTGAAACAGCGGGTTGACAGTTTGTGGATGAATCGAGATTCAAACTTCGGTGAAACTGATGTTAACTGCAACGCGTGTTTACTTACAAGTTTGACGTACTTGTGACGTGTTTACTTACAAGCATTTTTCCAGGATGTTATTGATATGTCAAATTATCTATAGATGAGTTTTAACTCTGGCGTTTGCAGGGAATATATACATTTTGAAACCATTCTTTGATTGATTGGTGCATCCAATAGCACAGCATCCTGTCATTTAAACAAGAATAACCACACCGGTCATAAAATTAAAAAAAATTGCCTCCTCTGTCCACTTTTGCCTCCTCAGTCATTCTGGGTACACAACATGCATTTTAAGGCCATGTTCCCTGCTAGAGCGGGGGTTAGCCTTGCGGTCCCCATGACAATCTTCTCCATTTTGCCCTATTTTCTGCATCTCTCCTTGTTAACCCCCTTGCCCGCATTTCTTCTTCCACCATCTTTAGCCAAGTCTTTCTCGGTCTTCCCCGTCCTCTACTTCCTTCTACATTAACTTCCATCACTCTTCTCAACCAGTCACTTTCATCCTTCCTCAATACATGACCAAACCATCTCAACCTGTTCCTCTTCACAGCATCAATCACAGGCAATATTCCCATCATCTTTCGCAATTCATCATTTGTCTTCCTCTCTCTCAACGATACTCCGCACATCCATCGAACCATTCGCATTTCCACCCTTTGTTGCTGCTCTACGTTCATTACCCATGTCTCGCTCCCATAAATCATAACACTTCTCACACATGCAGCATACACCTTTCCCTTCAGCTTCAGCGACACTCTCCTCCTCATCAGCACGCCACTCAGTTCCTGAAACTTCTTCCATGCACATCTCACTCGAGCAACCGTTGCCGAGTCTGATCCACCTTCTCCATTCAGCATGTCTCCGAGGTAGCAAAATGTTTTCACACCTTCCAGCTTCACGCCGTCTCCAAGATCCAACTCAACATTTCCTCCATCTGCAGCTCCCTCTGTGCACACCTTACATTTGAATGTAGCTGCCACACTGGTTAATGACCCTCTCAGACCACTACATTTTTGATGAACCCACTCAGCACACATTGTTGTACACATTGTACTCCATACATTCCTTCCACTTGTTCATCTTTTCCTTCAGTCCATCCATACTTTCCGCAATCAACACCAGATCATCTGCATACAACAACTCCCACGGCAAACCCTCCTTTACGGTCTGAGCCAGCACCTCCATCACAGCTACAAATAGTAGTGGACTTCGTACCGACCCCTGATGCACTCCCACCTTCACCTCAAACTCACCACTGTTCCCGTCCTTCGTCCTTACAGCTGTGCGTGCTCTTTTGTACATTGCCATCACTACTCTGATCAACCATTCCTCCACTCCTAACTTCCTCAATGCCCATGTTAATACTTTGCGTGGAACCCTATCGAATGCTTTCTCCAGATCAACAAACCCAAAAAAACAACTTCTTCCTCTTATCCATGTACTTCTCCTGCAACTGCCTCACAATGAAAAGCGCATCTGTCGTTCCTCTTCCTGGCATAAATCCAAACTGCATTTCGTCGATCTTCACTTTCTTCCTTATCCTCCTCTCCAACACCCTTTCCAATACCTTCATTCCATGCTCCAATAACTTTATCGCTCGGTACGAGCCACACTCCAGAGGGTCACCTTTCCCCTTGTATAGAGGGACGAGGGTACGGGTCCTCATATACGTGCGAGTGAATTGGCTTTAAAAATCTGGTAACGGCCGATTGGGAAACACATTTAATGTGCTATTAAAAGATCAACTCGACACATCTCATCCATGTCACCCTCCCGACGATCATATCAGAACAAGCCGATTCATCACACGGTCACACATTGTTTAACCCCAATATGAGGCTGTTCAAAAATTGCGTAATTATATTTTTGATAAAATCTAACACCCCCTCCCCCCAACACCATGTAATGGCCCATATAATGCTAGGCCAGACACCTCTCCACCCCTACCCCAAGATATTATGCAACACTTGAAGACATCTGCCCCCTGAACCTCCCCCCCCCCCCCCCTCCCCCAACAAACCCCCTTCGAATGAACACTAGACACAAACAAGGCCAATGGAAATCTAATCCAACAAACTCAGGGATAGAATTGTGAGGAGGGATAGATCTGGAGGAAGGATAGAAAACAATTTCTGGAGTGTTGAAAGTTCCCAAGAGCACAGTGAGCTCCATCATTAGGAAATGGAAAGAATATGGAACTACCCAGACTCTTCCTTGAGCTGGCCGTCTGACCAAACTGAGCAACCAGGTAAGAAGGACCTCGATCAGGGAGGTGACCAAGCACCCGATGACCACTCAGACAGAACTACAGAGTGCCGTGCCTGAGATGGGACAACCTGCCGGAAGGTCAACAGTCTCTGCAGCACTTCACAAATCTAGGCTTTATGGGAGTGGCTAGACTGAAGCCATTCCTGAGAAAAAGGCACATGAAAGACTCGGAGAGCATGAGGCAAAATATACTGTGGTCTGACGAGATGAAAATTTAAAAGCGCCAGGTCTGGCGCATACCATCCCAACTGTTAAGCATGGTGGTGGCAGCATCATGCTATAGAGATGATATTCAGCAGCAAGGACTGGGAGACTTGTAAGGACAGAGGGAGCAATTAATGGAGCCAAATACAGGCAAATATTTCAGAATAACCTGCTTCAGAGTGCAAAAGACCTCAGACTGTGGCAAAGATTTACATTCCAACAGGAGAATGATAGCAATAATTCAGCCAAAGCAACACTGAAATGACAAGAATGTGAAGGTCCTTGAGTGGCCCAGCCAAAGCCCAAAGCCCAGACTTGAGTCCCATTGAGAATCTGTGCAAAGACTTGAAGATTGCTGATCACCGACACTCCCCATCCAACCTGACAGAGCTTGAGCAAATCCTCAAGGAAGAATGGGAGAAACTCTCCAAATCAAGATGTGCAAAGTTGATACAGACATACCCAAGAATACTCGAAGCTGTAATCACTGCCGAGGGAGCTTCCACGATGTATTGATTCAGGGGATTGAATACTTATTTGCATAAATTCGATATTTCTGTATTTCATTGTTATTATTTTGTATTTCATTGGAAAGGAAAGCATGGAGAGATATTCGATAGTGTATTTCATTCTGTATATTGTTATTATTTTGCAAAGATTTCTAAGAATAAAAAAAATTCCACTTTGACATTATGGGGTATTAGGCCGAAAAATATATATTTCCGGTCTCTGGTCAGCTCGCGCATCGATTTGGACCCTGCGTGTCAACAATTTTTTTTTCTTTCAAATTTCCAACGTCTACCTACAACAGTCTATATAATATAGAGCACATCATAAATTATAGGGCACATTAAACATAAACAATGCCGCGCCGCCTCAAGTATTCGCGTATATTCGAGTATGAAATATTCACCTCATTCGAGAGTGAGGAGCCATATAATGTATGCATGTTGCCGGGCCGGCGCGCTATCTCGGGAAATACGGGTCTGTGAGGGTCGCCATTGGTATCGACGTTCGCGCACGGTTCTCCCCTACAAAACTCCGTTTAGTTTGTCCAAATCCAACCGGCCGTTCCAAAGATACGAGTAGTTTTGTGTGCCGTGCTGTCATGAATCCAATCGGCGGGATATTGTCATTTATTGAAATGAAGACGTTCTTTGTCGGGTTCGTGTGAAGCAACCAGAAGGGCGAGAGAGCTGCGGGTGGTCTCGTTAGTTAGGCCTGGATCCTATCTCGTTTGTCATGAAGTTGTAAGTGTCTGTGATAATGTGGTGGACTGGGAGAAGAGATCGTGGGAGACCATCGGCATGGATTCAAGCGCTCCCGCGTTAGCCGTTTAGCCCAGCTGCGAATGCGCCGATTTGAACCACACCATACAGCCCATCTGCGCATGCGCGGCTTTGATACACATGCAGCGTGTCATCCCTTACACGAAGATTGGTCCAGGGGTGTAGTCATTTGTGCATGCGCGGTTTTTTCAGCATTCAAATGCTTCGGCAATCGCCTGTTAGACCACTTGGGCATGCGCAGTGTTGACGTGATCGACGCATTGGAATGTTTGACGGTACAGCGAGGCGATCTCGAGAACGAAATGGCAGTCTATAATGTGCTTGAAGAACTTAATAATTTTCAGAATAAATACATTTTAAAATAACTTAAGCTTGTGTTCATTATTTACAAAAAGGCCGACCTGTCCCATTGGCTGTCTTTAATTTCTCTCTGGACGGCGCCACGGCAGATGAGCAAGGCATGAGGACACAAAAAACAACACCTTTATATGTGCAATCCATGCTTTTCAAAAAAAGAAAGAAAAAAAAAACCGCATCGCCACATCAATTCTGGAACTTTGGTCTGACTAGAGACCAGCAATATATTTTTTTCGGCCTTATGTGTATCAGTGACCAAAAAAAAAAAAATCTCAATTTTATCCGTTTTAAATTCAGGCTGCAACATAAATTGTGAAACAAAAGTCAAGGGGTGTGAATACTTTCTGCATGCACTGTATATGTATGTATGTATGTATGTATGTATGTATGTATGTATACACACACCAAAGTTGTGTATTGATAGTAAAGATGGTAAAATGTACACAAAAAAAAAAAAAAAAAAAGCAAGAAAAACGAAAGGGTGGGAGACAAAGGAGAACCTCACTTTCAAAATGTCAAATAGTGTGCAACGTTAAGCCTACATCATTATACTGTTATTGGTCTTATTGAATATCTCTCCATACTTTCCTTTCCACCAACTAATGCAAGAAAAGTGGTCAGTGAAACTTTATTAAAATTAATGGAAAAATTACAGCGACACACAGTCTTTCCAAAGGTTTCCTCAGACAAAGCAACGAGGCAAGAGGGAGAGTGAAGGTATCTACATAATGTGATGAGCTGTGCTCAGAGGACTGGGTCAGAAATAGTCCCGGAAGCATGAAACCAGGCAGTGCGTTTATCCATACCGCAATCCATTAGCATCAAATATTTATCAGTGTGCTTCGGGATTATATTCCTCAAATTACACTTCACTAGGGTGAGCGACCGAGAGGGCTCACCGTGCCATCGACGTTGGACTTGAACTCAGACATTCGGAGCGTCACCGTCACGTTCTTCGTTCCTGAAAAATGGAGAAAATCAGGATGACACCCAAAACGAAAACAAATAGGAAAGAAAAATGAAGCTAGCACAACGCCATTACAGAGGCATTGCCATGTGACTGTTTCGACTCACCCGCACGTGGGTAGCGGAAAGAGTCTGACTTGCGTTCCTCCAGTGCAGGTGCAGGGATATGAATGACCTCCACATTGGATTCGTCAACCTCCTCATACAAAATCCGGATAATTTTATTGCCAGCAGAATCTGAGTTAAAAAATAAATACAAAACTTCGATCAAGGCAATGTGCATGGAAGAAGTTTCGGGAACTGAGTGGCGTGCTGATGAGGAGGAGAGTGTCGCTGAAGCTGAAGGGAAAGGTGTATGCTGCATGTGTGAGAAGTGTTATGATTTATGGGAGCGAGACATGGGTAATGAACGTAGAGCAGCAACGAAGGCTGGAAAGGGTGGAAATGCGAATGGTTCGATGGATGTGCGGAGTATCGTTGAGAGAGAGGAAGACAAATGATGAATTGCGAAAGATGATGGGAATAGAGCCTGTGATTGATGCTGTGAAGAGGAACAGGTTGAGATGGTTTGGTCATGTATTGAGGAAGGATGAAAGTGACTGGTTGAGAAGAGTGATGGAAGTTAATGTAGAAGGAAGTAGAGGACGGGGAAGACCGAGAAAGACTTGGCTAAAGATGGTGGAAGAAGAAATGCGGGCAAGGGGGTTAACAAGGAGAGATGCAGAAAATAGGGCAAAATGGAGAAGATTGTCATGGGGACCGCAAGGCTAACCCCCGCTCTAGCAGGGAAAATGGCCTTAAAATGCATGTTGTTGTTGTTGTTGATCAAGGCATTGATGAACCAATCGAGCATAGTTTCCAAAATCATATGGTACATTACAGCAATATTTTTTCCCTTTACATCAGGGACAAATGGCCGTGCAAAGCAAAACCTCACTCACCTTGTGATGCTACTGGACAGCACCAGTACGCTGTGTACCTGTCAAACTCTTCCTGGATCACAAACGATGCCACACCGGCAGATTTGGGTTCCAAAAGACAGCTCCCTGCAGGAAATGAGCTGAGAGCTAAAGTCAAAAACTCAAAACACGACTAAATCTGCCATCAGGCCAACGACAATAAGCAAGTGTAACAAATCATAGTCGTTATCAGTGACTTCCTGCATTTGTTTTGCAAGAGTAATTTACAATAAAGATTGTGATGAATAATGCAATTGTAATCGAAAAAGTTGGAAAGCAACACAAGTAGCATTTGTAGAGCGCATAGTCCCACCTCGCGCGCTCATTCTGTACACAAATACTATCGTTAACTGAACATGCTACGATTATGGCCCGCTGTTATTATGGTCCATATACCAATATCATTCATGCACCCTATGACGTCACATACACTGCCATTATCTGTAGCTTTATTGATTACGAGCAGAGGTACACCGCACCATGTATGCAACGAATTTAGCATTTAGAAAAAGAGCCAGGTGCTATGTATAATTCCAATTAATTAATCACATACATATTTTGCCTCATGCTCTCAGACTCTTTCATCAACGAAGGCTGGAAAGGGTGGAAATGCGAATGGTTCGGTGGATGTGCGGAGTATCGTTGAGAGAGGAAGACAAATGATGAATCGCGAAAGATGATGGGAATAGAGCCTGTGATTGATGCTGTGAAGAGGAACAGGTTGAGATGGTTTGGTCATGTGTTGAGGAAGGATGAAAGTGACTGGTTGAGAAGAGTGATGGAAATGAATGTAGAAGGAAGTAGAGGACGGGGAAGACCGAGAAAGACTTGGCTAAAGATGGTGGAAGAAGAAATGCGGGCAAGGGGGTTAACAAGGAGAGATGCAGAAAATAGGGCAAAATGGAGAAGATCGTCATGGGGACAGCAAGGCTAACCCCCAGTCTAGCAGGGAAAATGGCCTTAAAATGCATGTTGTTGTTGTTGTTGTTGTTGCTCTTACTCTTTCATGTGCCTTTTTGCAAACTCAAGGCAATACTCCCTATATATAATGGAGCAAGTGTTTGTATGTAAGTAAGTATGTATGTATGTATGTTTGTATGTATGTCCGCTCTTCACCCATTGGTTGCACAGCTGACCTGACTCCACCCACAAATGTAACCTGAAATACTTAACCCAAAGTAGCCAGAGGACCCAAAAGACCCAAAATACCCTCCCCTCACCCCCTCAACACCACCCGAAGGACCTACAAGACCCAGAGGACCCAAAAGACCCAGAGACCCTAAATACCCCAAAAGACCCAGATAATCTAAAAGTCCATGACGACCCTTAAAGACCCAAGAGAACCAGAGGACCCAAAAGATACTCCAAAGACGCTTAAAGACACCAAAGACCTAAAAGACCCCAAAGACCTAAAAGACCCCGAAGACCTAAAAGACCCCGAAGACCTAAAAGACCCCGAAGACCTAAAAGACCCAAAATACCCCAAAGACCCCCCGGAGACCCAAACTACCCCCGAAGACCCAAAATACCCCCGAAAACCCAAAATACCCCCGAAGACCCAAAACAACCCCGAAGACCCAAAACAACCCCGAAGACCCTTAACAACCCAGAAGACCCTTAACAACCCAGAAGACCCTTAACAACCCAGAAGACCCTTAACAACCCAGAAGACCCTTAACAACCCAGAAGACCTTAACAACCCAGAAGACCCTTAACAACCCAGAAGACCCTTAACAACCCAGAAGACCCTTAACAACCCAGAAGACCCTTAACAACCCAGAAGACCCTTAACAACCCAGAAGAACCTTAACAACCCAGAAGAACCTTAACAACCCAGAAGACCCATAACAACCCAGAAGACCCTTAACAACCCAGAAGACCCTTAACAACCCAGAAGACCCTTAACAACCCAGAAGACCCTTAACAACCCAGAAGACCCTTAACAACCCAGAAGACCCTTAACAACCCAGAAGACCCTTAACAACCCAGAAGACCCTTAACAACCCAGAAGACCCTTAACAACCCAGAAGACCCTTAACAACCCAGAATACCCAAAACAACCCCGAAGACCCTTAACAACCCCCCCCCCCCCCCCGAAGACCCAAAAGACCCCAAAGAACCAAAATACCCCAAAGACCTTTAACAACCCCAAAGACCCTTAACAACCTCGAAGACCCAAGAGAACCAAAAGACCCAAGAGAACCAAAAGACCCAAGAGAACCAAAAGACCCAAGAGAACCAAAAGACCCAAGAGAACCAAAAGACCCAAGAGAACCAAAAGACCCAAGAGAACCAAAAGACCCAAAGAACCAAAAGACCCAAGAGAACCAAAAGACCCAAGAGAACCAAAAGACACATGAGAACCAAAAGACCCAAGAGAACCAAAAGACCCAAGAGAACCAAAAGACCCAAGAGAACCAAAAGACCCAAGAGAACCAAAAGACCCATGAGAACCAAAAGACCCAAGAGAACCAAAAGACCCAAGAGAACCAAAAGACCCAAGAGAACCAAAAGAGCCAGAGGACCCAAAAGACTTTGAAGGCCCAAAAGACCTTGAAGGCCCAAAATACCCCGAAGACCCAAAAGACCTAAAATACAAAAAGACCTCGAAGACCCTTAAAGACCCAAAGGGTCGAAAGACCCAAAATACCCTGAAGACCCAAGATTTGTTTTGCAAGACAAAGACCCTTAAAGACCCCAAAGACCAAAAAAAAAAACCAAAGACTGAAAAGACACAAAGACCAAAAAGACCCCAAATACCCCAAATATCCTTAAAGTCCCCAAAAACTCCAAAGAATGAAAAGACCCCAAACACCAAAAAGACCCCAAAGACTGAAAAGACCCCAAAGACTGAAAAGACCCCAAAGACTGAAAAGACCCCAAAGACTGAAAAGACCCCAAAGACCAAAAAGACAATCAAGGGCCAAAATACGCTTAAAGGGGAACCCAAACGCAAACCATTGGCAATCATCACGGTCCAATTTGAAGGGAATTTTTTTATTTGCCAATCACAAAGTGCCGAAAAAACCCTAGACTGTCGATTTTCGAGATTGCCAGTGACGTCACATTGTGAACTCACCCTGATCCTGACGGTGACGGTACATAGAGAAACGGCGTATTGCGAGCTCGTATTCCGATACCGATTGGGGATGACGGAGAGGGGTAGGGGGCGGGCGTGTGGGGCGGTCATGGGTATTGTTAGCTAGGGTGACGGTTGACGGGGGAGTGTGGGGGAAGGTGGAGTGGGGTTGTTATGCATACTGTTAGCTCGGGTGACTCTTGATAGGGGATTGTGAGGAGATGGTGGAGTAGGGTAAGGGGTGTGGGGTGGTCTTGGGTATTGTTAGCTCGGGTGATGGCTGATGGGGGGTTGTGAGGGGATGGGGGAGGGAGGGGTAAGGTGGTCATGGGTATTGTTAGCTAGGGTGAAGGTTGGAGGATTGTGGGGGGGATGTGGAGTGAGGTTGGGGGGCCGGGGGGGGGGGGGGGAGGAGGGTTGTGGGGTTGTTATGGGTATTGTTAGCTCGGGTGACGTTTGATGTTTGTTTTGTTCTGTAAAATTGAGATGCCTCAAAAACCACGCATGGTGCCTCCACGCATGGCTGGCGGACTTCCTCTCTCGTCGTAGTCAACGTGTGGCCCTGAATGGGTTTCTCTCATCTCCTCTTCCTGTTCAGGCTGGAGTTCCCCAAGGCAGTGTTCTGGGCCCTGTGCTTTTTCTGGTCTTCATCAATGATCTCTCTGACTCTCTTGAAAATCCTCTCTATCTCTTTGCTGATGACTCCACTCTCTGCCGCTCCATTCCTCATCCCTCAGATCGGCAGTCTGCAGCCTCCTCACTCTCTGCAGACCTGGACAAAATCACAGACTGGGCAAACAAGTGGAACATGTCTTTCAATCCTGACAAATCTCACACTCTTACGATGTCTCTCCAAAAAGACAGACTGGACAACCCTCCCATCTATTTTCTGAATAATCCTCTCCAAGAAGTTCTGTCACTCAAGCTTTTGGGTCTCACTATCTGCCATGATCTTTCCTGGGAAAACCACATTTCCAAGCTGGCCTCCAAAGCCAGTCGCCGACTGGGCATCCTCCGTCGTGTGAAGTCCTTCCTTGGCACACCTGAGCTCCTCACCACATACAAGGCTTTCATCTGCAGCTCAATGGAATACTGCTCTCCCCTCTGGGCTGGTGCTCCTGCCTCACACCTAGCTCGTCTTCACGCTGTTGAAACCAAAGCGTTCAGAATCATTGGAATCTCCCGCGATGACGCTATCTCCGAGGGCCTTTCACTTACTCACCGCAGGCAGGTTGGTGGTCTTTCCATCTTCTACAGACTCCTCTCCGGCCTTGCTCCCCCAGCTCTCTCTGGGCTCTGTCCCCCAAATATTCCTGCAGGTTGCACAAGATCTGCCTGCAACCCTCTTATGGTTAAACTGCCAAAATCAAGACTCTCTGCTCACCTTCACTCCTTCATTCCTCTTTTCTCCCGCCTCTGGAACAAACTCCCTCACTCTCTTCAATCCCACTCCTCCCTCCAGGTCTTTAAAATGGCTGTTCACCACCATCTCTTATCTTCCCCAATCCAAAACCTTGATCTTTTCTACCCCCACTAATTTCACCCCAAATAAACTTTTTTGAGGTGACTTTTGTCTTCTTTCCTGGAAGTCCTTGGTGTCCTTGCGTTTTATACCTATCCTGCCTCCCCCCAGGCCCTCTGCCTCCCACACATCTCCCGATGTCCCTGCCCTCAAATATTGTGTGTGTGTGCTTCCTCCCTTTCTCTCCCCATCTTGTCCACCGCTCCCATTTTAATATACTTTGTTTACTTGTTTGTTTGATTTGTTTGTTTGATAAATGTTAGCTCTTTCACGAGCCTCGACTTACAAAAAAAAACAAAAAAAAAAAAACAAGGACACAAGTTGAACAGAAACCAGCAAGGGCAATATTACCAAAGGAAATCAGCATGAAATCCAAGTCAAAGTCGTTGTGCCAGCAGAAAATATCCGATGGCAGAAAAATGCGTTGCACGCCTGGAATAAGATCGCCCGTAGGCTCGGCTGTAGGGCGGGGTACTCTGCTAGTAATAATATTAATGCAAATACAGTCGGGCCCCGCTGGTCGCGGGTTCCGCATATTCGCGGTTGATAAAATGTGACCCGTTTCTCTATTCGCAGAAAAGTGTCCCGCGAAGTTGCGGTTTTTATCTGGCATAAAAAAAATAGACGAGGCGCTACCTTGACACATTTATAACACCCATCTTTTACCAGCCATGTACAAAGCAGCTGGACACGCAAAAAAAATTCTATGAGCCGCGAGCATGACCTGCTTGTACATTCGCTACGGTGTGCTTCGCGTTTTCATGGCTTTCACAGATTATCGTCGACATTCGCAAGATTTACTTCACCATTTGCGCATTTTGCCTTGCCATTCGCGGTTTGTCCCCTCTATTTGTAGATTTTCACGACTCAGAAACCAATCCCCCCTTTTTCCATCTATCTATAATTCCAGTAATCTCTGTTTGTACGTTTGTACGTTTGTACGTCTGTACGTCTGTACGTCTGTTTGTCTGTGACCGCTGTTTCTCGACAACCACGGGTCCGATATACTTTTAACTTGCCAGGTATATTGCTGGGGACCCGAGGATGTGCCTTTTCAAGGTTTCATATTAATCGGACAATTACTTACCGAGCTATGTCCAAAAAACGATTCAACCAATCAGAGAGCAGCGAACGATCGCGTGTGCCGAACGTGGAGGACACACTCTGCCTCGGATGGCACATTTGAGAGCGTATTCATTTATTTCACGTTTGCAAACTATGTTGGCGTTAAACTATGTTTTAAAACTAATAAAACCGAATTTGCGATTCATTCGCTTTCCTGCGCGTTTGTGCACGCGATGGCGATTTCTTTACCAAACTCCGGAAGCCGTTCGCTTTGGACCAAACCATTGCATGTAAATAGAGGGGGGGGATTGTCACCGTACTCGCAAGCCGTTCGCTTTGGACCAAACCATTTCATGTAAATAGAGGGGGGGGATATAATTTTAGATATAGATATAGTACGGGCAATGCCCTAGTTGAAACAATGCCCCGCCATTCGCGGTTTCGCAATTCTCAGGAATGTATCCCCCGTGAATAGCGGGGTCCAACTGTATACAATTTCATATACATATGAAAAATACAATTTCATATACCTCAACCCTGACCATATATATATATATATATATATATATATATATATATATATATATATATATATATGCGATGTATTAAAAAAAAAAAAAAAAAAAAAAAAAAGTAGACTAAGTAAGTAGGACTCTATATGCGATGTATAATTCCATATAATTTTCTTCTAGATACAAAGCTATGGCTTAGCTCCATGTTTTCCCATGTGGAATGGTGGCCATCTTCTATATGGCCGAATAGCGGGCGAATGTCTCTCATCTCAAAAGTCTACCTGCATGAGTTTTGAAGCTTAAGGGTCATTTAACTCAATTAAAGTGTCAAACATATGACACACAAAAATATATATGGACTTTTAATGCAAAGCCAGGACTAAAGTAGAACTTAAGGTCAAGTTAATCTGCCACCGCTCTTGACCAGACCTTTAGATTATACGCTGCAACAGATGTCTAAAAGTTATTCAACAATTGCAAAGAGACCCGACACTTCCATATTAATAGTTTGCGGCCAAATGTTAGAAAAAAAAAAAAGAAAGTAATTTATTATTTAATTATCAGCATGCAGTTGAGAACCATTTCAGCTGTCACACCTAAATTCATCTAAATGCTTCACATATGGACGGTTATCTAGAAACAACCAAACCAACTCACCGCCTGAGCTTCCCTTGCCCTGGGTCGTACTACTGGTGCGAGCAAATGTCAAACGTCTCTCCGCACCACTGCACAAATTACTGACCCAGAGGTCACAGTTGTGGATAAAAGTCACAAGGTTGGGCTCCGGTAGGCATATCTTGGGGTCCATACGACTGCCAAGACATCCACTTTTCACTTCCACTGGCTTTAGGGGTATCGTCTGCAAATGGCCACCGATAACGTAATACAGTGGATTACTAACATTGCCATTCAATACAATAATCTTAAGGTACATCACAATCGATATTCAGAAACGTTTTGTTTCTCCGCCATCACATAAATGATACGAGAGTTTTTAGCCCAATAAGTTTGTAGACCAATCTCTCAATGGTGAAAAATCACTTTAGAAATCAAAAAATTCTTGGATTTGAATCTTCACCAAAATAGACGTCACACACCAAACCAGTTCATGTTTCATTGAATCTGTCTATAATTTTTTTGGAATATCATGCTCACAGATAAACAGACACAAAAACATAAACTCCACCCACCTCTGGTGGTGGAGGTAACGCCACAAGAAGTGGACACTTATACAGGTACACTCACCGTAAATGGTTTGGCGCAGCCATCACTACAGTGGAAGATGCTACCACTGGCTTGGAAAAGAAATGTCCCGGTGTCCGTGTGGTAGTCGTACGACGTGATGCCATACGTGCCCAAGCGTTTCCGCTCACGAAGCAGTTCCTCTTCCCTTGAATAGTTTCCAAAAAGTGCCGCGGGCTGTCAAAGAAATGAACCAATCACAAATCACCTGCGACAAGACAAACTCCTCTTTTTCAACACTTTTGTGCTTGTGCTTTCGTCTGCCATGGAAACTGGCATGGTGTAACAAGGAAATTCACACCATATCCTATGGTGACTTGTTATAATGCAGGTCTCTGACAAATGCAACAACCAAATCAGCAAATCCAACCTTATTTTAATTTTAAAAACCCCAAAAATGTAGGAAGTGGAGCAAGGCGTGGGGAGGAGTCGAGTGTGACAAAGAGGCACCAAACACAGAAACGCTGTTAAAGATCCAAAATAAATAAATAAATAACGTTTCTTACAAATTTTAACTGTGATCCAACACTCATGGAAGACCTTGTATATACATCACATGCAGGACAAGGACATGCGGAGACATCAGTGTACATGATTTGAACTTGTGGATCCAAAAATCATAAGCTCATCAACCACTGCACTCTCAGATAGGAACACTAAACAGGCTGGTCCAATCGACGCAAGAAATTCAACCAAACATTATCGGTTATCAAGGAATCACCATTGTGATCCGAGTGTCATGGGAAAGTGCATTTCAACAGCAGGCAAAGCCTCTGTATCCCCCCCTCACCAAAATTAATTCTGCTGGAGACATCATGACAAAAAAAATAAAAATAAAACAAGTACAGATACATTCAAAGGACACCACCCCCATGCCAAATAAATAAATAATATCCTCCAGTGTGGCATTGCCGGGGCACCTCAGGCAGTATTGGGAGGGAGAGTAGTAAAATAATTGATCGATTAATTAATTGCATAATTAAAATCAATAAATAATGATCATAAAATAATTTCTTAATCAATTGGCTAACAGCATACCTAAACAGAAAATTTATTAAATAAGTCATTGAAAACTAATGAATTGATTAATCAATAAAAAACAAATCGATGAATTGATTAATCAATAAATCAAAAAAAAAATTATTTCTAGCCTCATCACTTGATTACTGTCATGTCCGAATATCAGCTTCCTAGCTCAAAAGGTGCCTGAGATAATCGCCTGGACAAACAACAAAGAAAATAAACAAGCAAGAAACCTGAGTGACAACTGAGTATCCCTTTCGCGCGCGTCATCGCCGAACCCCTTCAATGCACGGCGATGACGTCATGCAGGGCCTGAAGAGGGAATAGGAAAGGAGCGGTTGGTGTACAATTAAAGATCTTTAACAGACTGACCCAAGGCACACAAAAACATCGCAAAGTTATATACAGTGCATTCAGAAAGTATTCAGACCCCTTCACTTTTTTCACATTTTGTTATGTTGCAGGCTTATGCAGAAATCGTTGAAATTCATTTTTTTCCCTCATCAATTTACACTCAACACCCCACAATGACAACGAGAAAACAGGATTTTAGAAAGTTTTGCAAATTTATTAACAAGAAAAAAAACTGAAATATCACATTGACGCAAGTATTCAGACCCTTAACTCAGTACTTAGTTGAAGCACCTTTGGCAGCGATTACAGCCTCGAATCTTCTTGGGTATGATGTGACAAGCTTTGCACACCTGGATTTGGGGGTTTTCTGCCATTCTTTTCTGCAGATCCTCTCAAGCTCTGTCAGGTTGGATGGGGACCGCCGGTGGACAGACATTTTCAGGTCTTTCCAGAGATGTTTGATTGGGTTCAAGTCAGGGCTTTAGCTGGGACACTCAAGGACCTTCACAGAGTTGTTCCGAAGCCACTCCTGTGTTGTCTTGGCTGTGTCCTTAGGGTCATTGTCCTGTTGGAAGGTGAACCTTCGGCCCAGTCTGAGGTCCTGAGCGCTCTATTTCAGGTTTTCATTAAGGATATCTCTGTACTTTCCTACGTTCATTGTTCCCTCAACCCTGACCGGTCCCCCAGTCCCTGCTGCTGAAAAACACCCCCACAGCATGATGCTGCCAACACCATGCTTCACCGTTGGGATGGTATTGGGCAGGTGATGAGCGGTGCCTGGTTTCCTCCAGACATGACGCTTAGAATTGAGGCCAAACAGTTCAATTTTGGTTTCATCAGGCCACAGCATCATGTTTCTCAGTCTGAGAGTCCTTCAGGTGATTTTTTGCAAACTCCAAGCGGGCTTTCATGTGTCTTTCACTGAGGAGAGGCTTCCTTCTGGCCACTCTGCCATAAAGCCCAGATCGGTGGAGTGTTGCAGTGATGGTTGTCCTTCTGGAAGTTTCTCCCATCTCCACACAGGATCTCTGGAGCTCAGCCAGAGTGACCATCGGGTTCTTGGTCACCTCTCTTACCAAGGCCCTTCTCCCCCCATTGCTCAGTTTGGCCGGGCGGCCAGCTCTAGGAAGAGTCCTGGTTGTTTCAAACTTCTTCCATTCAAGAATTATGGAGGCCACTGTGCTCTTGGGAACCTTCAATGCAGCAGAAATTTTTTTGTAGGCTTCCCCAGATCTGTGCCTTGACACAATCCTGTCTCTGAGCTCTGCAGGCAGTTCCTTCGACCTCATGGCTTGGTTTTTGTTCTGATATGCATTGTCAGCTGTGAGACCTTATATAGACAGGTGTGGGCCTTTCCAAATCATGTCCAATCAATTGGATTTACCACAGGTGGACTCCAATCAAGGTGTAGAAACATCTCAAAGATGATCAAGAGAAATGGGAGGCACCTGAGGTAAATTTCAAGTGTCATAGCAAAGGGTCTGAATACTTAGTCACGTGAAAAAGTAAGTACACCCCATGTAAAGTTTTGACTTTTTCAACACATTTCAACATACAGCTATTTGATCTTCATTTCAACAATATTGAGAGATAACGGTGATATAATACAACAAATATCATGAAATATTTACATTTTGTAGTCCATTGTATAATTTAAATAAACATAAATGCAAATTTCGCATGTGGAAAAAGTAAGTACACCCTTGGCTCTAATAGGTGGTATTGCCCCCTTTGGCAGAAACAACGTCAAGTAGGCGTTTCTTATAAATGTCTACCAGTCTCTGACATCGACTGGGAGAAATTCTTGCCCACTCCTCCATGCAGAATTCTTTCATCTGTACGATGTTTGAGGGGTTTCTTGCATGCACAGCTCGTTTCAAATCCCCCCACAACATCTCGATGGGATTTAGATCCGGGCTTTGACTTGGCCATTCCAGAACCCTCCATTTCTTTCTTTTCAGCCATTCCTTGGTGAATTTACTGGTATGTTTAGGGTCATTGTCATGTTGCAAGGTCCACCTTCGGTCGAGCTTCAACTCTCCGACAGATGGCCTCACATTATCCTCAAGCACCCTCTGGTACAATGAAGAAGTCATAGTGGATTCTATGATGGTGAGCTGCCCAGGCCCTGATGCAGCAACGCTGCCCCAAACCATAATATTTCCACCACCATGCTTTGCAGTTGGTATCAGGTTCTTGTGGTCAAATGCTGTCTTTGGTTTTTGCCAACCAGGTCTTCTGGTACTGTGGCCAAATAGCTCTACCTTTGACTCATCTGTCCAGAGCACATTGTTCCAGAAGTGCTGGTCTTTGCCGAGGTGTTCAATGGCAAACTTTAGTCTTGCCCTGATGTTCTTTCTGGACAGCAAAGGTTTCCTCCTGGCACACCTCCCATGTAGATCAAATTTGTGCAGCCTTTTTCTAATGGTAGACTCGTGCACTTTGACATCAATAGTGGCAAGAGCTACCTGTAGGTCCTGTGATAACATTCTGGGGTTCTTCGAGACTTCTTTCAGCATCTTGCGGTATGCTCTCGGGCTGAACTTGCTGGGGCGGCCGGGCCTGGACAAGTTGGCAGTTGTTTGGAATCTTCTCCATTTGTCGATGATCTTCCGGACAGTCGAATGATTGATTTCAAATTGTTTGGAGATCTTTTTAAATCCCTTCCCAGACTCATAGGCATCTCTAACCTTCTTTCTGAAGGCCTCAGAGAGCTCTTTTGATCTAGGCATGGTGACGCCGCACACTTCAACAACAAAGAGCAAACCAAACGAAATGTCTGAGGTTTAAATAAGACAGGTTCCTCCAAGATCCTCTCTAACGATGTTCTAATCATTTGCACCTGAGCTGGTGCACCTGATTCTAATTTTAGGTATTTGAAGTAGTGATAAATGTAGGGGTGTACTTACTTTTTCCAAATGCGAAATTTGCATTTATGTTTATATAAATTAAACAATAGACTACAAAATGTAAATGTTTCATGACATTTGTTATATTATATCACCTTTATCTATCAATATCGTTGAAATGAAGATCAAATAGCTGTATGTTGAAATATGTTGAAAAAGTCAAAACTTTACATGGGGTGTACTTACTTTTTCACATGACTGGATGTCAATGTGATATTTCAGTTTTTTATTTTTAATAAATTTGCAAAATTTCTAAAATCCTGTTTTCTCTTTGTCATTATGGGGTATTGAGTGTAGATTGACGAGGGAAAAAAATGAATTTAAACGATTTCAGCATAAGGCTGAAACATAACAAAATGTGAAAAAGTGAAGGGGTCTGAATACTTTTTGAATGCACTGTGTATATATATATATTATACACACACACACACACACACACACACACACACACACACACACACACAAAGAGAGAGGGACAGAGAGAGAGAGACACAGACAGAGAAAGAGTGACTCAGAGAGAGAGAGAGAGAGAGAGAGAGAGAAGAGAGATTCGTGTTTATGTACACATATGTTGTTTCTTTACTCAAACACACACAGTTGTGGCCAAAACTATTGGCACCCTTGCACTTTTTTCAAATAATGCACCATTTCTTCCAGAAAAGTGTTGAAATTATAAAATATTTTGGTATCCACATTTGTATTTCTTTGGTTTGCAGTGGAACAAAACCAAAAAATTTTTTTTAGAAAAATTATTAAATCTTATTTTTTGAAAAAAAAAAACTAAGCTTATTCCATACAGAAATCCTAAAATGGCCTGGAAAATAGTATCATCACCTTTTTGAAGTTGTTAGAAATAATTAGATTTCAAGCAGGTGATTCTCCTTTACTTCGGAATTGAACTCACCTGTGGTGAGTTGCAGGTGCCTGCAATATAAAAAAAAAAAACTCATTCAACCAGTTTGAATAGAGAAAAGGAGTCATTCTGCTGTTTTGTGTCACTGTGTGTACCGTAATGAGCCCAATAAGTTTGGAGAAATAAATGAGCATGGAGAAAAGAAAGAAAACCAGAGAACTGTCTGAGGAGGTCAGACATAAGATTGTAGCCAAGCATGGACAATCTCAAGGCTGTAAGTCCATCTCCAGAGACCGTGATGTTCCTGTATCGACCGTACGCAATGTCATCAGGAGGTTTAAGGCCCACGAAACTGTAGCCAACCTCCCTGGACATGGCCATAAGAGAAAACTTGATAGAAGATGGCAGTGAAGGATTGTTCAAATGGTGGAGAAAGCACCTCGATCAACTGCCAAACAGATTCAAGCTGACCTTCAGACACAATATACGACAGTTTCAACTCGCACCATCCGTCGCAAATTCAATGAAAGGGGGTTCTATGGTAGGAGACCCAGGAGGACCCCACTGCTGAAAGAGACAGAAGAAAGCCCAACTGAAGTGGCCAAAACACACCTGAACATGCCAAAATCCTTCGGTGGACAGATGAGACCAAATTAGAGCTTTTATTGTAAAGCACATCATCTCTATGTTTACAGAAAACAAAATGAAGCCTTTAAAGAAAAGAACACCTTCCCTACAGTCAAACATGGTGGAGGTTCTGTGATGTTTTGGGGTTGTTGTGCTGCCTCTGGCATTGGGTACCTTGAATGTGTGCATGGCATTATGAAATCAGGAGATTACCAAAGTATTTTGGAGCACAATGTTCAACCCAGTATCAGAAAGCTGGCTCTCCGTCGAAGGTCATGGGTCTCGCAGCAGGACAATGACCCCAAACACACTTCAAAAAGCACCCAGGAATGGTTCAAGAGAAAACGCTGGACTTCTGAAGTGGCCAGCCATGAGTCCAGATCTAAATCCCATTGAACACCTGTGGGGAGATCTGAAAACAGCAGTTGGGAGAAGGCAACCTTCAAATCTGGGAGAACTGGAGGAGTTTGCACAAGAGTGAGCCAAACAGCCAGTAGAGAGGTGTAGGAAGCTCATTTCATGGCTATTGGAAGCGCTCGACTGCAGTTATTTTGTCCGAAGGCTGTGCTACCTAAATATTAAATCTCAGGTGTCAATAATTTTATCAATGCCATTCCTTTTTTTCTGATTTAAAAGGATATATTAAGTTCTGAATCAAAAACAAAGGTTCTGTAATATCAAGTGAAATAAAGAATTGTGGAGACCAAATACTTTTGTTAATTTCAACTTATTTTTTGAGAAAATTGTTAGTTCTTTGAAAAAAGTGCAAGGGTGCCAATAGTTTTGGCCACGACTGCACAAAGCAAATCGCTAGTAACTAAATAAACAATCTTGATTCAAATCAATTACACATTTCCAGGACTCCATGATCACACTTGATTCACATCAAGTGCAGGATGCTGTCTCCGGGGCTCATTCGACACCGTGAAGGTCCCAGCATCCATTCGGCTATAAAATTGCTTTTGCCCAGCAGTGCGTGAGTTAATTGTGGGAATCATTTACACCCTTAATTGCAATTTTAATGATAATTTTCAATGTATATTTGATTCTTAACTGCTGTTAATATTGTGGATTGCAACGCGGAAAAATAGCAAATGGTAAAACATCATCCACTCAACCGCTGCCTTTGGCCTTCCACGCAGATGTCAACACGCACACGTGAGGTCACGACTTCACGCACAGGTCAGGGCCGATACAGGCAAGTGAGATGGAAAATCCCACCTATCCTGTTTATATTTTTATTTTAAAGGTGTGTGACTGACAGACTGACCCATATTCATATTGCTCATTTCTCCATATATCCCCCTATTTTATCCCTCAGTCCTGCTGTCGGTGTATCCCTTCCTTCCCCCCCTCCCCTCCCTTAGGTCTGTTCCTTTCATACTGTGACTTCCCGATCCATTATTTGTTCCAGCTCCTCCGTGAGCCTAGACAGACACTGTATACAAAAAAATGATGGGGAAATCACAGTTTGAATCAGGGAAAAAACTGCTCACCTCCTCGAGAAATAAAACACGGAAGCAAAATTTTCCATCAGCTGATAATTCTCAGCTGCAATCACAGAGTACGTTGCATGCAAAAAGAGTAATGATGTTTGTGGAAACAAAAATAACTAGAACGGCACTCGGTAGACCGCATACCTCCACCAGGCTGAATGAACAGTTTATGTATTGTATCCCACTGATAGGCCGGATCTGGATTCGGACCTGAACCAAAATCTAATCGGCTTGTTATTGTCACCTAACCAACTCATCCACCAAGTTTATAGTCACAACTCGTCCATAACTTTTTAAAATACAGTGAAACCTTGACTTACGAGTGCACCAACTTACGAGTTTTCCGAGATACGAGCCGTCGCTCGGGCGGTTTATTGCTTTGAGATGCGAGCCGAGATCTGAGTTACGAGCTTACGCCACCCGCCACCAAGTGGGTTCCGGTCACGTGGTTATCTTGCCGTGCAAGCATCTCTGCCGTATATAGCTGCTGCTTTGTTTTCGCATTTTGGTTATTTTGGAAAATTTCTTAGTTTTAACCATGGGTCCTAAGAAATTGAGTGCCAAGGGCAGTACTGAGAAGAAGAAGAGGATGATGTGCTTGGATATAAAACACGCAATCGTCGAAAAACATGAGCGAGGTGTGCGTGTTGTCGACTTGGTGAGGCGGATGTGAAGGCAGCTGAAGATTTTATTATAACTTTTGCCGAACTGATAGAAGCCGAACGATACATCCCCCAGCAAATCTTCAACTGTGACGAGACAGGGCTCTTCTGGAAAAAGATGCCGAGGAGGACGTATATAACGGCAGAGGAGAAGAGCATGCCAGGCCACAACTTGTTCAGAGTGCCGGCGATAGCTCGCCTTCTCTTTGTGGAAGACACGTTGAGATCCTTAACATCCAACAACTAATGGGACGCAAACGGGGCGCCCAGTTTAGCGGTACACACATTGATGAATCACCCTGCCTGTGATTCACCCATGACAGGTTATAGCTGGGTCGGGATTCAAACCCAGGCTGGACAGTTTAGAGTCAAGTGTGCGTACCTCCAGTCCAGGCCATCCTGCCAACTTGTATGCTGCATACAGGTGAAATATAAAGCGCGAGATATTTTTATATATACTGTATATTAAAAAAAAAATTGGTGTGGTTTTTGGCGGGCTGGAACGGATTAATAGCATTTCAATGCATTTTAATGGGGAAATTTAATTTGAGAAACGAGCAAATTGAGTTACGAGCTCGGTCACAGAACGAATTAAACTCGTAAGTCAAGGTTTCACTGTATGTTGTATATCACTTTTCACCTGATCTCGCAATGGTGAAGAATCACTTAAAAATTAAATAACTCTCGTATCTGAATCCATATTAAGATCTTCTCCAAAATAGAATCGATTAGTCCTTGTCACACACCCAACCGGTCCACCAAGTTTCGTCCAAATCCGACCATAACCTTTTGAGATATTATGCTATATGTTGGTTTTAGCCCTATCACTCGATGGTGAAGAATCACTTAAAAATTATACTAGCCGGGTCTTCACCAAAATTGAACCAATTCTTCCTGGTCACACATCCAACCTCTCCACCAAGTTTCGTCCAAATCCGTCCATAACTTCGTGAGATATCCTGCTATGTATCGTTTTTGGCCCTATCTCCCAATGGTGAAGAATCACAAATAAAACAAAAGAAGAAGAAAAAAAAAAAAGTAGCCACATCCGAATTTACACCAAAATCCAAACATTTCATCCGTGTCACATGCACTACATCTCTGCCAAATTTCGACTGAATCCATGCACAGCTTTTTGATACATCTTGTTCACAAACAGACAAACAAACGGGTGAAAACAACCTCCATCCACCTTCGGTGCCGAAGGTAAATATATTGTTGCTCAGTTGGTGATCTTTTGGTGACAATCTACGAACACAAATTTTAAAACCTCAATAAGGCTCGCATCCAATGACATCAGGAAAATAAAAGAACATAGGGCATAATTAGGGTCATGCGATCAGTCATGCCAGAACATCAATGCTCCTGGCTATTAGAAACTGGGAACAAAAAATCCAGGGCCTGTGTTCAATGCATTGCCGAAGGATAAAAGTTGGAGGAAGCTACGTATTCAGTAACACTCAAATATTGTATTGCTGGCGATTATGATGTCATTTGTGAAGACATCGACGGTGGAGGAAAAAACATTTGTGATTTGAGTCCCAACAATATTTTTTCTCCTGTTGTCAATGGCTTAACGGTTAGGGTGCCGGCTTGGGATCCTAGGATCCTGGGTTCGAATCCCGGTCGATCGCTGAATTAACGCCAGGGGGGTTGACTCAGCCCGTCATCCTTCCGAGGTCGGCAAATTGAGTACCAGTTCACTGGTAATTCCCTGTGTGTCGCAAGAGGCGACTAACAGGGTTGGTGGCAGGAAGGGCATCCGGACATAAAACATTGCTTCAAAAAGGGGACCCACGGTGCCCGAAAAGGCAAACCCCTGCTCTGCGGGGAAAAATGGCCTCTAAAGGTGGTCTGTTGTCAATACACTGAAGTATTTCTGTCTGTCCGTCCATCCGTCATCTTTTTTATTGAACCATTCATTCTAAAATGAAACTTTGTATATGCAATTAGCATTGGGGGATGCACGAAATATGAAGCGTTTTTTTAAATTTGAGCCCCAGTTCATGCCCCAGGAGGTGAAGACTTGGGGTCACGGAGTTCAAAACAAAAAAACATTTTTAGCTCTTAAAAATCTTCCATTCAAATTCATTTGTAAAAGTTATTTGAGTAAATTCCCACGAGGGTGAGAAAAGAATGCATTGATTTTTACCATGTCGGAATATACGATTCACACACGACACCAGGGCTATTCTCTTTGCAGGTAACGTGTGTGTGTGTGTGTGTGTGTGTGGTGGGTGTGTATGGGTGTGGGTGTGTATGGGTGTGGGACTGTGGGTGTATGTGTATGTATGTGTAATTGTGTATGTGTATGTGTGTTGGTGTGTGCCATAATATTTATGGCTCTCATTTAGCGGTTGCAATCTAAATCTAGACCCTGGTGTTGGGCTAGTGGCTAGGGTGCAGGCTTAGGATCCAAGGATCCTGGGTTCGAATCCCGGTCGATTGCTGAATTAACGCCAGGGGGGTTGACTCAGCCTGTCATCCTTCCGAGGTCGGCTAATTTGAGTACCAGTTCACTGGTAATTCCCTGTTTGTCGTTAAAGGCGGCAAAAAGGGTTGGCGTCAGGAAGGGCATCCGGCCGTAAAACATTGGTTCAAAAAGGGGACCGAAAAACAACAACAACCACGGTTCCCGAAAAAGGCCAACCCCCGCTTGCGGGGAAAAATGGCCTCTAAAGGTGGTTATATGTTTTTTATAATCCAATGAAAAAAATGGAGCAAACGTGGATGTCACCAAAACTCCAAAATTGACGTGGCAGAAATGGACATGTCACTGAGACTACAAGTAGTCATCATACTTCAGGACTTGTCTTCTATATCCACCACCACTAATACCGATTCAGTCTGGGAATTCTTCCACAGAAACCTGCTCTCCCTTATGTGTAGATATAATTAATCCCATCTCTTATTCAGCTATCTTACCCATCTTCCCGTTCTTGGTACCTGAATCCTTTTGTGGGGCAGTTCCTTTAAAGCAACTTTCATTCTCCTGCTGGAAGGCAAATCCAACTGAAGGCAACCTCAGATCATACCAGATACCACAATCCCGAAGCCAGAAGCATCATACCAAAAGGCAACCTCAGATACCACAAATCCCACAAGTGTGAGTACTCTGAGGAGAGCCAGAAAACAACATCTGTCCAATATCATGAATGAGCTTTCAAACTTGTCTTCCTCCTCTAAAACCTGGTGGAGCCTTACCAAGTCTGCCTCAGGAGCATGTGCCCCTTCCATCCCCTCCCTCAATTCAAATGGAACCACAGCTGACACCGCTTGTGAGAAGGCCGAATGCCTCAATTCTGTTTTTGCTTCTAAAGCTTGTGTCCTGAACCTCAACATCTCTCAGCAAATCCTCCCATATACTTCCACAGCAACCCTCTCGAACAGGTCCAGTCACTCAAACTCTCGGATTTCACTTTCAGCCATGATCTCTCTTAGGCAATCCCCATTTCAAAGTTGGCCTCCAAAGCCAGACCCCAACTGGGCATCCTCTGTCATGCAAAGTCCTTCGTTGGCACACCTAAGCTCCGATCCACCTACAAGGCTTTCATTCACAACTTAATGGAGTACTGCTCTACCCTTTGGGCCGGCTCCCCTGCCTCACATCTTGCTCAGCTTGAAGCCATGGAAACTAAGGCCTTCAAGATCATTGGAATCTCTCACGATGAAGCCGAGTCTATGGGCTAATCACGTCAACGCTGACATGTCGGTGGTCTCTGTCTTCCTCCGCTTCATTTCTGGGTTTGCAACCTCTACCCTCTACCCCCCACCCACATTACCTGCAGGACACACATGGTCCAGCAGCAACCCCCTCCTTGTGAAACTGCCTAAATCCAAAACCACTGCTCACCACTCATTTACTATTCTCTTTTCCCACCTGGGTAACTGCCTTCCATACACTCTTCGATCCAATTCTTCCCTCCCGGTCACCAAGACAGCTGTTCACCACCATCTCACGTCATGCCCAACACATAAAGCCATGATCTTTTCCAACCTTTTTAAGACCCACCCCCTCAAATCCCATACGCTCCTCTCTCCGAGCTTCCAGTTTTTCCTTCCTGAGTGTTTTCCTCTGTATCCATCTTGTCCACCCCATGCATCCTTCCCCACCCCTCATTCCTTATTTGTACTTGTGTGAACAAAATGGATTCTTGCACCTGGATAAAATTTCGGTCACCAATGGGTAACCATTAATGGAAAAAAAGGGATCAAGAGGAACAAAGATCCAAATATATAAAGCACCCATGGGCCAGGAAAAATACATCATTGTGTGGATTGTAGACAAAGACTTGGAATACAGGACTCAAAATAACTATGTATTATGGTATAATGGAACTGGTGACTGACTGTGCATACATGGATTCACTTGTTTGGTATTCCCATCTGAGAGCTTGTCTCATTATGAGATCTCAGAATCAAATCCCATATGCTGTTGACATATAAATGCAAGAATGTAGACCGATCCTTGAAATAAAGTTGAAAGTATATTAGTGTCTTTGAATGTTGTTTGACTACACAAAACAAACGTACAAGCTCCTTCACAATCCTTAAATGTTATAGGAAATAAATAAATAAACAAACTGCTGTTATCAACCATTCAATACAAAGATCGTCACTCAGACCATGTTCATAAAAGTAAAATGTTCAACAAAAAATAAATTGTACCTTATATTGCTGGAATAGCTAAGAGACAAGAAAAACATCTTGAAGACCTACAGTAAAAGGCCTCGAACGTTACTGCACCATTCACAAATACATTCTAACCTATCACGGTCCACTCACCTGGAAATTACCAAGTAACTGCCCCCATGGCAAAAGCACAGCCCCATCCTTGCTAAAATGCCTCGGCACGTCGCTATACAAGAGCGTACTTTCGCGACTTCCAGGCATCATACCTGCAATGTGCACAGATGATGAAATGTTCATTAGTAATGGCCAGAAACAAAAACACAGACAGATAGAAAAAGCACGAGGATGCAGATTCGAGCAAATCCATGTAAAATTCCAACTTCATAAACCGATGGACTCTTAGGAGGATGAAGAATGCGGCCTGGTATATAAACAAAAATTTTTGTGGACTTGTGCATTCCTGGGAGTAAAGATTCCTGGGAGTAATTTTCAAACAACAATTCATACAACGAAAAAGAAGCTGAGAAAAGAGGATAATGAATGAGGACCGACCTAGGAAGTAGATGCGGTGCGAGTACAGGTCCGAATCAGTCCAGCGCACGAAGCGAAAGTCATGCGGGGCCTTGCTCACCATCTGGCTCTGCTGCTTACGACTCGCACGGATCACATCTCGCAAGCCCTCCCAGGAGCGGCGTACCACCCCGTAACGGGTGAAAAACGAGTGAACTTGAACGTCATCAGCATCCACCATCTCGGTGCTCTCGGACAGAAGATCCGATAGGGTATGCCACATAACACCACTGTCGGTGTCACAATGTATATATATAAATAATAATAATAATAATAAATAAATAAAAATATATATATATAAACCAAATATTGGAGACATGTATGATCACAGCATAAATTAATAGCAAAAAATAAAATAGTGCAAGCTGAATATGCGTAACAACAAGTTTGTGATCATTTGCAAAATCTTTCGTAAAGTTATAATCAACCTGCACGGGCATTCACACAAGATGCACTCACTGCGTCCTGTGAAGATGTGAAGAATGTGAAGACTGAAGATGCACTTCAAAATCTTGTGTCCCGAACCCATCTCTCTCTGTTCCCACCTTACCCAGTCGAACCAAGCTGCTCCTGGACTCTGTGTCCTTCTCTCCTGACAAGGTGGAGAAGTTTCTGTCAAACCTCGACTCTGATTCTGCAACTGGACCAGACAGCATTAGCCCACGGGTCGTAAAATCCTGCTCTGCTGCTCTATCTCACCCTCTCTCTATTCTCTTCACCCTCTCTTTTGCTCAAGGTCATCTGCCATTTGCTGGGAAATCAGCCAACATCACCGCTTTACACAAAAAAGGTGCAAAAACAGATCCTTGCAACTACAGACCAATCAGCCTTCTCCCAATTATCAGCAAGGTCATGGAATCCATCATCGCTTCTGACATCAAATCCTTCCTCTTCTCCAATGGCTTGATCTCGGATCATCAATTTGGATTCAGACCAGGTCACTCTACTCTGGACATGCTGCTTCTGTCTCAACAATGGACCGAGGTCATTAATGCCAAACAGGACATCAGAGCTGTCTCCCTTGACATATCACGTGCCTTCGATACGGTCTGGCACCCCGCTCTGCTCACCAAACTCTCCTCCAATGGAACCGTGGAAATCTCCACGCATGGCTTGTGGACTTCCTCTCTGGTCATAGTCAACGTGTGGCCCTGAATGGATTTCTCTCATCTCCCCTTTCTGTTCAGGCCAGAGTTCCCCAAGGCAGTGTTCTGGGCCCTGTGCTTTTTCTGGTCTTCATCAATGATCTCTCCGACTTTCTGGAAAATCCTCTGTATCTCTTTGCTGAAGACACCACTCTCTGCTGCTCCATACTTCATCCCTCAGATCAGCAGTCTGCAGCCTCCTCACTCTCTGCAGACCTGGACAAAATCACAGACTGGTCAAAGTGGAACATGTCTTTCAATCCTGACAAATCTCACACTCTTACTATGTCTCTGAAAAGACCAACTGGAAAACCCTTCCATCTACTTTCTGAACAATCCTCTCCAAGAAGTTCTGTCACTCAAGCTTTTGGGTCTCACTATCTGCAATGATCTTTCCTGGGAAAACCACATTTCCAAGCTGGCCTCCAAAACCAGTCCTTCCTTGGCACACCTGAGGAGCTCCTCACCACATACAAGGCTTTCATCCGCAGCTCAATGGAACACTGTTCTCCCCTCTGGGCTGGTGCTCCTGCCTCACACCTAGCTCGGCTTCACGTTGTTGAAACTAAAGCTTTCAGAATCATTGGAATCTCCCGTGATGAAGCTAACTCCGAGGGCCTTTCACTCACTCACCGCAGGCAGGTTGGTGGTCTTTGTCTTCTACTGACTCTTCTCCGGCCTAGCTCCCCCAGCTGTCTGTGCTCTGTCCCCCAAATATTCCTGCAGGTCGCACAAGATCTGCCTGCAACCCTCTTATGGTTAAACTGCCAAAATCAAGACTCTATTCACCTTCACTCATTCATTCCTCTTTTCTCCCGCCTCTGAAACAAACTCCCTCACTCTCTTCAATCCCACTGCTCCTTCTAGGTCTTTAAAACAGATGTTCACCACCATCTCTTATCTTCCCCCATCCAAAACTTTGATCTTTTCTACCCCTGTTAATTCACCCCAGATCCACGTTTTTGAAATACCGACCTCTTTCCTGCAAGTCCTAGCAGTGTCCATGTGTTTTATACCTCTCCCACCCCGCCGCCCCCTCCCCTCCCTTCCCATGCATCCTCCCCCCCAAGCCCTCTCCCGCCCACAGATCTCTTGATGTCCCTGTTCTCTGCTGTTGTACTTGTGTGTTTCCCTCTCTCTCCCAATCTTGTCTCCCGCTCCCTTTATTGCATGTTTCGAATGTCGGTTTTTTTTTTTTTTGGTGATTAAAGTTAGCTCTTACACGAGCCTCGATCTTGTATACAACAAAAAAAAAACAAAGAAACAACGTTAAGGGACACCTGATTAATAAGCAGCAAGCTACCAAGACTTTTACTTACTAGAACACAGACAAGACTGTTCTCTGTGAGAATCAGTATGTAATTAAAACAATATGGGACTTTTGAAATGACATAAGAATGGCAACGAGGCCTTTTCTGCAAGCGCTGTGTGTGTTTTCAGCGACTCGGTTTTGCTTGTGGGGCAATTTAACCTGCCGTTGCTGGCGTGAAATGTGTGATGTAAATTTTCAACAATTCAATGAAAGAGTGGCAATTTGAAGGTGGTTAACCATAATTTTTGTGTCCTTGGATGCAAATCGGACTCACAGAAATATCCATGGAAGTGAGGTGTCGAGTTTGTACTACATCCTGCCAATACAAGCAAGTGGCGACAATGCTTTGCCAGTCTACACAGCTCCCACTCTTGCCCAGATATGTCCTTCCCATCGATGTTCAGAAGCACTCAATCCAGATACACAAGCTTTGTGTATTTTCATGCCATGAAGATGTCATTTGTCAATGAGTTGGTGACTGTTACTTGGTAATGGCGCACAGCATAGCTTAATCTTTCCGATTGCAGATGTCCATTAAATAAACCATCAAGCCTGCCATGTTCGCAGGATGCAAGGTTAAAAATCCACTCTGTCAGAAATCCGTTGGGGGTTTAGGTAGCACATGCACATCCTCTCAGGCCTTGCACCAGCAGATATCGTCGGGAGTTTGCAGTATGGGCAGCTGCCCTTTCGACGAGCTGAGAAAGTTAACAAAGTCCTTTCCTTTCTCCTTTCAAGAAGCACAGTCCTTTCTCTCAGGTACTTTTCTAAGCATTTTCAGCTTCTTTTAGAAGCTTTATGAGCCATTTTAGGTAACAATCCTTATCTCGCACACACAAAATACCTTAGGGTGCTCCAAACACCGAAGCTTCTAGGGATTCCTACGTATGTGTGCCTAGTACTCTGGGGTGGATCACGTCATTTCGAAAGTCCCGTATTATAAAGGAATCATTCTTATGATAAACAAAACTTATATGTCTCATCTTCACCATTGATCTTTACAATCTCATTCTAAACTAGAACAGCACTCAGTAGAGAGCATACCTCCTGCTGGCTAGCCATATCACTCAATGGTGAAGAATCACTTCAAAAATTCTAAGAGCCGGATCCGGATCTTCACCAAAATAGAATAGATTCTTCCTTGTCACACACACAAACCTGTCCAACAAGTTTCATCCAAATCCATCCATAACTTTTTGAGATATCGTGCTATGTATCGTTTTTGGCCCTATATCCCCATGGAGAAGAATCACTTTTAAAATCCTAGTAGCCGGATCCGAATCCGGATCTTCACCAAAATCTAATCATTTAGACTTTTCTCTCAGGTACATTCACGCTCTACTGAGTGCCAAATTTCGTCGGAATCAGTCCACAACTTTTTGATATATCTTGTTCACAAACGGACAGACAAACGGACGGACAGACAGACAGGGGTGAAAACATAACCTCCATCCACCTTTGGTGGTGGAGGTAATACAACTTTAGTTCGGTCTCTACACATCCCATTGGTGTGTGGAATGCATAGAAAGAGCTAAAACCTCAAAATGTAACCAGAAATAAATGCAATAACCCACATTTTCAACAAGCATTCACAAAGAAATAGCACATAACTACGTGTTTAATCAAAAACTGACAATATGCCGATCATAATAATAACTCCATGACTGTACCTCCTCTCTCTACTGCCAGAATCTTCTGCCAATCTTGCCTTCTTAGCTTTCTGCATACAACGGCCGCGGCCGAGCCCGAGAAGTTCGTATGCAACCTCTCCTATCTACGGGTGAGAAGGATGAACAGACATGGCAAATAGTACATCAGCACTAAACTGCACATCCGAGTAAAGATAAGATACCTGGAAGGTATTGGAGATGTTACAAGATGGAAAACCGATTGAGACATAAATTGTGGGTGTGGGAAGAGTTGATAAGGTGGGATAGAAGTTTGGGCAACTTGAGGGAACAGGAAAAGAGAAATGGAGGAGGAAAGGGAGGACAAAAAGAAGAAAGGAGGGAAGGAGGAAGGTGGGAATGTGGTGGATAATGGTATACAAATTAAGAGGAGGTGGAGGATGAGAGAGCAAAGCGGTGGGAGTCATGAAATAAGAGAAAAAACAGGCAGGGGGGAAAGAGGGGGAATGGGTGGGGAAACCAGGGTGGGGAGGGGTGGAAAGGATATATTATATTACTATTACAGAATTACTATTAGGCTAATGCCACCTGTCTGTCTGTCTGTCCCACCCTAAAAAAAAAAAACCGCTCCAGCGGAGAGGAAAAAAATATTCAGCAAAAGTTGCTTTAGATTAATCCAAACCTAAGGGAAAATTATATATAAATATATATTTTTCAATCAGACAAAAAAAAAAAAACTTGGGCGGTGCTTGGACATTCGACAACAAGCCGCTGCTTAGATCGCTCGCGAATTTGTTTATATTTGCTGTTATTTGTGTTAAGAAATGAGGATTTTGGAATTTCACAATACTCTATACAGTATATTTAATCGGTTAATTATATCCGTCTGTCCTCCTCCTTCCCCCCTTGAAACACGGAAATTACGTAGGAAGTTGCTTCAAATTAATCCTGGGTACGCGAAAATTATAATTAATACTGCCTCAATTTAGCGCTTTCAACCAGCGCAAGAATAAAAGGCTTTTTTATTTTTATATCGTGGTAAAAATACCACGGGCTTCCAGATAGTAAATGAATAAAATATAAGGTGAACGCAAAACGCAGAAAGATACAAGAAAACGAGAAACGAGAAACCGCAGACACCCGGCCTAACGTCGTCATTCTCCCGCTGAGTAAACCAGAGGACCGACGACGTCTTGGTGTCTGAATCAAAAACTTTCCCTCCATACCTGCACTCTGTATGAATGAAAGTGGAGAGAAAAGGGTCCAAAGAAACCGAGGAAGCAACACCGGCCCGGTCAACACAGACTTCCCCGCAATCCCGGAACATGGACCCTTGATCCTGAACCGGCGACCGCGCCGCAGGCGAATTTCACATTAAAACAAACGGCAGAACGAAAGATCCATTAAAAAAATATAAACTAAAAATTAATTGCGATGTAATGCAGCTGTAACTAAGTTTAATTATAAAATAACTTAATTCCAACATTTCCGGTGCAACGTCAAAGTTTTTACAGGGAGGTTTATCATCGTTTACTAATAATGTTTTGTAATAAACATATTTAGTTGCATGCAGATTATTTAATGTCAAGAACTACGACTTCATATTTAAAGGGTATTAACTCACGATAATATTGGGCAGTGAATAAGCGAAGCGCTGTTCGGTTAATTTTTTTACAATATGTCTTACTAAAAGAAGTAGGCATATCGCCTCATTTATTGGGTCCATAATTGTAAAAGGGTCCTGCTGTGGTAGAATAGTAATAATAATCATCATCATCATTATTATTAAACGGTAGTTAAAGGTAATCCTGTATAAACTTCCGATCCTTCCATCGATGGGGTTTGTACATGTCCCACTACTTAGCATAAATTGGGCATAATTTATCATTTATGTGAGGTGTGCACTGTACATGTTTGTTGGGAAATCGTGGTAATATTGGATGAGAGGAGGACCAGACCAATGTTTGTCAACCTGCTAATATATATATATATATATATATATATATATATATATATATATATATATATGTATATATATATATATATATATATATATATATATATATATATATATATATATATATATATAATTCCAGTAATCTCTGTGTGTATGTATGTCTGTATGTCTGTATGTCTGTATGTCTGTGACCGCTGTTTCTCGACAACCACGGGTCCGATATACTTGAAACTTGCCAGGTATATTGCTGGGGACCCGAGGATGTGCCTTTTCAAGGTTTCATATTAATCGGAGAAGTAGTTACCGAGCTATGTCCAAAAAACGATTCAACCAATCAGAGAGCAGCGAGCTATCACGTGTGCCGAACGTGGCGAACAGACTCTGCCTCGGACGGCACATTTGAGAGCGTATTCATTTATTTCCCGTCGGCAAACTATGTTGGCGTTCAACTATGTTTTAAAACTAATTAAAACTAATTTGCGATTCATCGTAACTGCGATATGCGACCTTCCGGACAGTGAAGACTGCACTTCCGGCAGCCAATCACAGAACGCGTTGTTGCGTAGGCGTGGCCGATGTGAGAGCGAGCCGAGCCGAGCGCGTGCGCCATTACGGTTCGTAATTCGATTTCTTCCGGAGAAAATAATAATTTCTCGATTTCTTATGCGCATTATTTCTCCCAATTCAGTCAGAGCGAAGGGCGGAAGCGAAGAGCGTTGTTTTTTTTGTTTACGGGCGTACGGGCGTACGGGCGGGGTAGAGCGTACGGGTAGCGTTTTTTTTTTTTTTTGGCAAGGAACGGGCACCCACGTACGGGCATGCCCTAGTATATATATATATATATATATATATATATATATATATACATACATATATATACATATATATATATACATACATATATATACATATATATATATATATATATATATATATACATATATATATATATATATATATATATATATATATATATATATATATATATATATATATATATATATATATATACATATATACATACTGTATATATAGTGGCGGACACGATGGCTCGCTGGCGCGGTGACATCATTCCGCGCACCAAGAGGGTGTCGGCCACGCCCTAGGGGTAGGCGTGGCCTCGGGATATACACGGGGCGCGCAGCCCCGAGCGAGTCAGTGCTACAGTTTGAGCTATTCAATAAAGACTCTTTTGACCCTACGCGTTGTGGCTTACCTTCGTTGGCAAACAAGTTGCGTGCGTAGCACCACGCTACATTGGTGACCCCTTTTGGTTCCGCCGTCGCTGACCACAGAACGCACCATGGCCAACAACGCGGTAGCGGTGAAGCTCCCTGAGTTTTGGGAAGCTCAGGCCGAAGTATGGTTCGTGCAGGCCGAGGCACAGTTCCAACTTCGAGGCGTAACGGCGAATGAGACGCGTTATTACCACATCATCGCCGCCCTCGGGACCGGCACAGCTGCCCGAGTCGTGTCCGTCCTGCGGAACCCACCGGCCGACCACAGGTACGAGGCGCTCAAGCGTCTCCTCATCGCCACGTTCGGCCTCACGGAGTGCGAGCGGGCCGACCGCCTCCTGGACCTTCCCGAACTCGGCGACACACGACCATCGGTCCGGATGGACTACATGCTTTCGCTGCTGGGTGACAAAGTCCGGATTTTTTATTCCGGGCGCTCTTTCTACGCCAGCTACCGGCACAGGTACGCCTCGCGTTGGCCGGTTCCAAAATAAAGGAACCCCGCGCTCTGGCCATCGAGGCCGACAAGTTTTTTGCGGCTTGTGACACGCGGGCGAGAGTCGGTGCGGCCGTCGCGGATCCCGAGGCTGATGCTGATGCACACCTCGTGGATCCCGAGGCTGATGCCGATGCACACCTCATGGCCGCCGCCACGCCCCGCCCACCACCACCGCGAAAGCCGTGGCCTCCGCCTCCGCCGCAAACCTGGTGCCATTTCCACGCCAGGTTTGGCCACAAGGCTAGGAATTGTTGCCCGCCGTGCTCGTTTGGCAAGTCGGGAAACTCCCGGGCCGGCGATCGGTAGCGGCTTTGAGCGTCGGCCTTTCCGGCAGCCTCCTTTTTGTCACGGACACCTTGTCCAGGCGTCGCTTCCTCTGCGACACAGGCGCACAGGTGAGCGTTATCCCCGCCTCCACGTCCGACAAGCGAACCGCGGGCCGGGGCCCCGCGTTGCTTGCAGCCAACGGTACACCCATACGCACATTCGGGAAGTGCTGCCTCTCCCTGCGGTTCGGAGGGCAACGCTTTCAATGGACGTTCGTAACAGCCAGCGTGCCCATGGCATTGCTCGGTGCGGATTTCCTATGTGCAAATAGGTTGTTGGTGGACGTGAAAAACAGACGCCTCATCCAGGCCGAAACGTTCAGCTCGCTTGCTTGCGCGCTGAGCAGTTCGTTGGGCAGCTCCCTGAGTGGCTCACTGAGCGGCTCGCCAAGCGGCTTGCTGAGCGGTTCGGTTCCGGCGAGGTTGGTCTGTACGCTTCCGGCAGCGGACGAATTCACCCGCCTCCTCGCCAGCTTCCCGGACCTCACGCGGCCCACCTTCTCGGCGGTGGCCGTCAAGCACGGGGTGGAACATCACATCCCCACCGTCGGGCCACCGGTCTACGCCCGGGCGCGCCGCCTCGAGCCAACGAACCTCGCGGTGGCGAAGGCGGAGTTCGCTACGCTGGAGCGGCTGGGCATGGTACGGCGCTCCAAGAGCGCTTGGGCGTCGCCACTGCACATCGTGCCAAAGCCCGGCGGGGGATGGCGGCCGTGCGGAGAATACCGCCGCCTCAACGATGCCACCACCCCCGACCGCTACCCGGTCGCTCACATTCAGGACTTTTCCGCCCGGTTGGTGAAAATGTCCTTCTTTTCTAAGGTGGACCTCATCCGCGGATACCACCAGGGCCCCGTCAGGCCGGAGGACATACCGAAGACGGCCGTCATTACACCATTCGGCCTCTTCGAGTTTCTTCGGATGCCCTTCGGGTTGAAGAATGCGGCTCAGGCGTTCCAACGGTTGATGGACAGCGTCTTGCGTGACTTGGATTGCGTTTACCTCTACCTGGACGACATCCTCGTCGCAAGCGCGTCCCGCGAAGAGCACCTCCGCCACCTCTGCACGCTCTTCGAATGCCTGGGCCAGCATGGCCTGATCGTAAACCCCGCCAAGTGCCGGTTCGGTGTCGCCGAAATCGACTATTTGGGGCACCGTGTCACCAGGCATGGGGCCACCCCCTTACCGCCAAAGGTGGAGGCAGTCAAGGGGTTTCCGCACCCCCACACGATCAGGGGGCTCCAGGAGTTCCTGGGCATGGTGAACTTTTACCACCGTTTCCTGCCCCGCGTCACCCAGCTCCTGCGCCCCCTGCACGAGGCCATCTGGGGGAAGCCGGGCAAAGGTGACGTTGTTTGGACCGAGCAGATGGACGCGGCGGGCGCGAAGCTCGCCTTGGCTAACGCCACCATACTCGCGCACCCGGCGCTCGATGCACCGATCGCCCTCACCACCGACGCGTCGGACTACGCGGTGGGCGCGGTGCACGAGCAATGGGCTGCCTGGCGCTTGGCAACCGCTGGCGTTTTTCAGCCGGCAGCTTCGCCCGCACGAACGCCGGTACAGCACCTTCGACCGCAAGTTGCTCGGGCTCCACCTGGCGGTCCGGCACTTCCGCCATCTGCTCGAGGGCCGTTCGTTCACGGCCTTCGTCGACCACAAGCCCCTGGTCTTCGCGATGGCCAAGGTCGCCGAGCCATGGTCGGACCGGCAGCAGCGCCACCTCTCGGCCGTGTCCGAGTACACGACGGACATCCGGCACGTCACGGGAAAGGACAACCCGGTGGCGGATTGCCTTTCCCGGTCCGTCGCCCATGCGGTCCACCTCGGGATCGACTATGCCCGGATGGCGGCGGACCAGACCGCCGAACCCGACGTCCAGGCCTTGCGGACCGCCGTCACGGGCCTCCGCGTCACCGAGGTGCCATTCGACGGCGCGGGCACGGCCCTCTCGTGCGACGTCTCTCTCGGGCGCCCTCGCCCCATCGTGCCCGCGGGCTGGCAGCGCCGGGTTTTTGACGCCATCCACGGCCTGTCCCACCCGGGCACGAAGGCCTCCCAGAGGCTGGTCGCCAACAAGTTCGTCTGGCATGGCCTCCGGAAGGCCGTCCGCGATTGGACCAGGACGTGCCACGCGTGCCAGCGCGCGAAGGTGCACCGCCACACCCAGGCCCCGTTGGCCCCGTTCACGGTGCCTGAACGTCGGTTCGACCACGTTCACGTGGACTTGGTGGGACCTCTGCCCCCCTCGCGGGGTTTCACACACGTCCTCACCATGGTGGACCGCACCACCCGGTGGCCGGAGGTCGTGCCTTTGGCGGCGACGACAGCGGCGGATGTCGCGCAGGCGTTCATCGCCACCTGGGTTGCCCAGTTCGGCGCCCCCTCGGACATCTCGTCCGACCGCGGCCCCCAGTTCACCTCGGAGCTCTGGGGGGTGGTCGCGCGGGGGCTCGGCGTCCAGCTGCACTGCACCACGACCTACCACCCCCAGGCCAACGGCCTGTGCGAGCGCTTCCACCGCTCCTTGAAGGCCGTGCTCCGGGCCACCCTCCGCGACGGCGGCTGGGTCGACAGGCTCCCCTGGGTCCTGCTGGGCCTCCGGACGGCGCCCAAGGACGACCTGCGCGCATCCGCGGCGGAGTTGGTCTTCGGACAACCGCTGCGGGTGCCGGGCGAGTTCCTCCCCGACTCCACGGCACCATGGTCCGCGGCGCAGCAGCGCTCCGCACTGCAGGAGACCACCCGGAGGTTCACCCCGGTGCCGAGGGTGCACCACGGGTGCCCGCCAATGCACGTCGCCCCGGAGCTTCGCACGGCGGAGTACGTGTTCATCCGCCACGACGTCCACTGGACACCGCTGCGGCCCCCGTACGACGGGCCCTTCCACGTGCTGGAGACCGGGCCGAAACACTTCACCCTCGACATCGGCGGTACTCCTAACCGCGTTTCCGTGGACCGCCTCAAGCCGGCCCACCTCGATGTGGACCACCCCCTGCCAGTGGCTCGGCCCCCGCGTCGGGGCCGCCCCCCGGCGGGCGGACCCCGGCACCGCCCAGCCCTGCCGGCACGCCCCTCCCCCCCCCCCCCCGGTCCTGCACCCATCCCATGTGCCGCCGGGGGCATCCCAGATGACATCCCGGCATCCCAGACGCCGCCAGCCGCCAGAGGGCGCTTCGGCCGGGTCATCCGTTTGCCCCGCAAACTGACCTTTCAGGTGCGCGGGAATTCTGGGGGGGCGCGTGTGGCGGACACGATGGCTCGCTGGCGCGGTGACATCATTCCATGCACCAAGAGGGTGTCGGCCACGCCCGAGGGGTAGGCGTGGCCTCGGGATATACACGGGGCGCGCAGCCCCGAGCGAGTCAGTGCTATAGTTTGAGCTATTCAATAAAGACTCTTTTGACCCTACGCGTTGTGGCTTACCTTCGTTGGCAAACAAGTTGCGTGCGTAGCACCACGCTACAATATAATATATATATAATATATATAATATATTGTTGCGGTTTTGTGAATAAAGGATGACCCCCCCCCCCCCCCCCCTCGTAGGTAGTTGCACCACAACATGTAGCCTCGCTTTTGTTCAGTTATTTCTTAGTAAATGTAAGCATAGTCTCCTTTCCTGTGTTAGTTTGCGTTGAGCAGGCCAGTGAGTTAGATGTTCTTTTGGGCTGGAATGCCACGTGCTAGGCCTGGAACAAGTCTGGCAGGGCTGAAGGGAGGAGCTGCAGGGAGTGGCCGGTAAGCAGCGAGCCGTCAATCAGAGCTCGGCGGGAGTGGCTCACCACGGCAACGAGAGGAGGGGCATGGAACATTCGGGTAAGGCCGGGGAGGGGCCATATAAAACCCTGCCCCGAGCCCCCCGCGTCAGAATCGGAGAGAGTCAGAATCGGTTAGAAGCAGAACGAGTGAGAGTGTCCCCGTCCGAGCTGTTGTCCCACTACGAGTGGATTGAATTGCTTGTTATAGCCTCTCTGTACACGAACTCCCCGTGCCCTGCGCTCTGCTGCTGCCTGTATTAATTGCGCTGTGTGAAGACGACCCATTCCGGGCCACAGACGCGCGATCTCCTTGCCTGTGCTCCCAGCACACATGCCGTGAACAACCGAGGGGCATGCCGGGCAAGCTGTCCCGGAGCGACCGGCGCCAGGACGCGTTTGGGCGCGCGAACTTGTTCTTCCTCCTTTTCCCCGCATGAGTGAGTGGGCCCTTTGTCTGGGTATAAGTTAAGACTGTGAAGCATCTGCTCTGTGTCCCTTCTCTCTACCCTGATCATTGTACATTGTAAATAAACCTGTTCTTCCTTCTATTTGATCGTCCCCGTCAGTTCCATCTATTGGCCTAGCATCGCACGAATAAAACCGCTCGAATCGGGTTCAATAAAAGTAACAGCACGAGTCACGTGATACGCAAACCGCTTGGCGTACTCGATTAGCGTGGCTTGTGCGAAGTCCGGTCCCCGCTTTCGTGGCAGCGTCGGTACCAAAAGTACATGTGGAATCGACCCGATACCCTTTTCCACGCTCGCTGCGGGAGTGGTGACTCGGCCTCGTGGACACAAAGACCCGAGGGGGGAAAGCGGTTTAACCCCCCCTCTGTACGTCGTCAGGCTTCGGGAGATCTGCAACAAATTGGTGTCTGGGAGTGGGATAATTGGACCTAGGGTGCGCTTTACGCACTCGAAATTACGAGCGAACGAAATTTAGTTTTAAAAGCCAAATTAAATTCGTACGATGGCGGGCCAAGACGGTCAAATGCCGGTGGGAATAATGGAGGATGAGGTAGAATTAATGGCCCAGGACCAACAGGAGTAGTTGGTAGTGGAGGAAGCCGAAGAGGGGGTGGCAGCAGGGACAGAAAATGGCGACGCCTCGCACGTGGCGGCGGAAGCCGAGCCCACGGCGCTAATGGATATGGCCCTTTTTATGGCACAAATGAGGGCCTTTATGATCAAGATGTGTGAAGACATGAAAGAAATGAGGGACGAAGCAATGTGTAACAAGAATGGGTTGGAAAACAAAATGGATACCCAGGGGGACAAATCCACCCGGGAAATGGAAAAAATGAGGGAGGAATCCAGGTGCGATATGCAGAAGATGAGGGCAGAGTCGAGAAAGGACATTTAAAAAATGGGGGAGGACATTGGGCGCAAGCTGAGCGAGGAAGATGCGGTGGTACGCGACGAGGTGAAGCGGTGCGAGGAGCGCGTGGAGAGAGAGTTGAGGCAGAGTACAGTTAAATTACAGGGCGGTATAGAGGAACTGACTCGGGAGGTAGAGAAATTAACAGCAGGACAACATGAATTAAGGGAGTAAGTGGGGAAGAATACCGACATAATAGGGGGGCTGAAAGCAGCACAAAAAGAAATAAGGCGGGAAGTGATAGCGACAAAGAAGGAATGTCAAATGGTGCACGAGGGACTGACAAAGAGGATGGACGACGTGGTAGAGACGTTGGGAACGAGGGAACGAGAGATCAGGACACATATAGAGACGACCAAGGTAGTCTTAGAAGGGGAGATTGCGGGGGCTCACCAGGAGATAGAAGGGGTGAAACAGAAGTTGGAGGAAGTAGAAGCGGGGATGCGCAAAATTAAGAAGAGACGGAAGGAGATCAAAAATGAAATAAAGGAGGAGGTGATGGAATATGTACATGGTCTGTGTTCACATCGTGATGACGTGCTTGCTGACCAAATAGAAAGTTTGCAGGTGTTGGAGGAGAAGCGTGGAGGAAGAAGCCCCGAGGGAGTGGCGATGATGGCGGAAATGTGTTTGGTGTGAGGGGAGGTTTGACGAGTGTTACGTGCTCCTACCCGACCCCCTGGTCACGGTGTACCTCCGAGCCCCGAGAGGAGTCACGGCAGAAAAATGTGTTATTCTGTATCTCAAAGATCAATGGTGAAGCCACACCAATTGTTACAAACCAACAAGTATTGTATTAAGATCATACAAGAATAACAGTACAAAAACAGTAGTAATCCATTGTACAACAAATAGTATATCATTCCTATGATGGTACCATCAGGTTCGTACAATATAACTCACTGTGCTCCAAGTGAGCGAAAAGAAGAAGATTCCCAATGTCTCAATTCCCCGGCTTCAAGCCAAAGTCGATCCGATCGACAGATCGACAGATCAATGTCCAATCGAGACCAGAATCCCGTTGGGTTGGCAGTTACCGTCCTGCTGCCAAAGCTGTGCCAAGGCGCCCTCCAGGCAACTGGGAAATCCAAAGGCGCCCTCCAGGCGACTGGGAAATCACACCCTCGGGTATGGACGTTCCACGGCTCACAGTCGGCGAACCTCAGATTTACCTTCAAAATCCGCGTTGCACACACACACACCAGATACGTCTGAAAGCGGTGAAAACAGCTGAAGTCAAGCAAAGAAAAACCTTGCGCGACGCGCAAAGGCTGAAGCGAAGCAAAGAAACCTTGCTTGACGCGCAGAGCGCCTGAGTCAAAATGGCCGACGGCCCGTACTCGAGACGTAACGGCAGTCCAACGATTCTCTTCGGAATCGACCGCAAAACCTGACACGCAGGTTGATCTGTCACAGCGATAACAACTCTGTCGCAGGAATCCGTTTCCTGGGAAACCCAAAGTTCACTCGTGACTCTTGCTCGCCAACGTTCGCTCTAGACCTCGAAGCGACTAGGCGTCTTGTCCGACTCCACTCGCTCCGCCTTCTTTTCCTCTTCTTCCTCTTAGTCGTCCGGTTCCTGATCTGGTTTCCGGTTTCTTTTAAGTCTAACTTTTTCACCGGTTGAATATAGTTCATAAACAATAAACCTTTTGAAAACAATAGTAGTACATGGAATCAAAAATGTTTACAGTGGATGAAAACCATGACAACGGAAGTGACGAATCCGTAACACGAGCTTGGGGGTCGGAATGGACCCGGGCGTTCATGAAAGGCCCATGGCGAGGTGTGCGACTGTTACGGAGTGCGTGGAGAAAGAGGGTGCGCTGGGGTGTGCGATAATGGGGTGTGTGAAAGGTGTGTGTGTGCCTGGGTGTGTGAGCATGGAGTGGGTAGCGGGTTGCGAAGAGGCGGCCCAGGCATCGACACCGACCGGGATGGTCCTTAGTGGGACGGGTAGCACAAGCGAGCCCCCATGAGGTAGTGCACTATGGGGACCCGAACGGTTCGGCCCCACGTCAACCCCGCAGGGAGTGGTGCACGGGGTCCGAACGTCGGGCGGCCATAAGTTTCAGCTCGCGCCGTATGACGGCAAGAGTGATTTGAGGGCGTACCTGGCGCAATTTCGACCACGTGTGTAGGGGCAACGGTTGGGGGCTGGACGAAGGTGGGATACACCTTGTGGCAGCACTGCGCGGTGCGGCGGCGGAGGTCCTAACTGCCCTACCACCGGGTGCTATCACCCTGTCGGACCTCCGTTCAGCGCTAATTAATCGATTCGGCGTGGAACAGCAGAGCGAGCTTGTTAAAGCTCAGCTAGCGGTGCGAAAAAAGGAAACCCCAGGAAACCATCGGGGAATTGGTATACGACATTCGCCACGCAGTGGGGATAGCACATGCGGACATGGCCGCGACCTCCCAAGAGATCTTAGCACTGGACCATTTCATCCAGGCCTTCTCGGACCCCGAGCTTCAGCAACAGCTCGCCATGTGGTGCCCGCAGACCCTGAGCCAGGCGGCCGACGCTGCGGCCCGTTGGGAGGCAGCGAGGCCCCTGGCCCGGGGGAGCGAGCGCCATGCAGTGGCGGTGAGACAGGTAGGGCCCGTGGGTAGTGGCGGGCCCCTGAGAGGGTCTGTACCTGAAAGGGGCCCGGACCTGGAAGACATGGTCCGAAGGCTGGTGGACCAGCGCCTGGCGGGATCTGGACCATGGCAGGTGGCTCCAGCGGTGGCACGCGGTGGGCCACTATCAAATGCCCCAATTCGGGATTACAGGGGGGGCAATTTGGAATTCCAGAGGCACACACCTTACCAGGTGAGGTGTTATAATTGTAATCGGATGGGTCACCGTGCGCGGGAGTGCAGAGCCCCGTGCCCGGATGGTCCCCGGCAACCGGGACCATCAACTCCGCCTCAAACGGATCGGACTAGCCGACCCCAGACACCCCCCGCCCCCGCCAGGGCCCGGGAAACTAGTATGTGCCGAGCATGCAGGGCCGTGTTTGGCAGCAGGGGATGGTGAAGAGCCCTCATTGACACGACACGTCATCTATTGTGGCCAAATTGGTACTGGTAGTTTGACAATTAATAAAAATAATACTGCATTTATTTTATATAGTGCTTTTCAGGGAGCCCAAAGACGCTTTGACAGAGTGCAAAACATAATGCATAGCAAAACATAAAAACAATTGCAAAAAACAAGAATCAATAGGGAAATATTCAAAGCAAAAAGGAGGGAGAAGGAGAAGAGATAGTCAGGGGTTAAATGCTGTAGGTTAAATGTTGAATGCAGTGTTGAACAGGTAGGTCTTGAGTGATGTTTTGAATGTGGTGAGTGAGGAGGAGTCTCTGATGGTGTGAGGTAGTGAGTTCCAGAGGGTGGGAGCAGCGATGGAGAAGGCCCTGTCCCCCCAGGATCTGAATTTGGTCCGGATGGGGGGGGGGGGGGGGTCAGGAGGTTGCCATCTATTAGATGCAAAATTGCCGGTATGGGGGTAGACGCCGTAGTGGACACAGGAGCTAGCGCCACGATCATCAGCACTGTGGTCCTTGATTCGAGTGCAGACTGCTGGGATAACATCCAGCGTCTGGAAAATCATAGTTTGCAGCTGGCTACCGGGGTAACGTCCCCCATCATAGGGTGTGGTTTTGTGACCCTCGTTAGGGTCGGTTAAAAGGGAAATAGAAGTTTGGGTGGCGGAGGTGTGCGACCCATGCCTAATCGGGCTGGACTTGTTGACTGCCAGCGGTTGTAAAATCGATTTGTGCCGGGGGACCCTGCAAGTGGGAATAGATGAGCTGCCATTGGACGGGGTGAGCATGGCCGGAAGGACGGAGCTGGAGGCTTCTGAGGCCGTGACCATCCCCCCGAGGGCCGAGGCCATAGTGCCGGCCCGATGGCGGGCTCGCCCAACCTGGCAGGAGTCCTGCGGCCTGGTCGAACCGGTGGCAGCGCAGTCCATCCCGGGCTTAGTCGTGGGCCGCACCCTCGTAAAAACGGATGGGCCTGTGGTGGCCGTCCGAGTAATTAATGTAAGTACAGAACCACGCACTATAGGACGGGGCACAAAGATAGCCGGCTGCACCTCAGTAATGAAGTCGCGGCAGTGAGGGACGAGAACATCCAGCCGAGCCGGTCCCAGAGGGAGTCTTTAGAAACTCGTAGGAATTGGCCCGATCCCATTTGTGAGATGGTAAACCGGAGTAGTGCAGAGTTGGAGGAGACCCAGCGGGAGGCCTTACACAAATTAATTGAAACCCATTTGGACATCTCCTTGTCCTCCGAGGATATTGGACGTACGGGCCTGGTGAAACATCAGATCCACACCGGTGAGGCACGGCCTATTCGTCAGCCCGCCCGACGGCTCCCTTGGAGCAAGAGGGAGGAAGCTGATGAGCAGGTAGAAAAAATGCTCAATGCAGGTATCATTGAGTCCTCGGGAAGTCCTTGGATGTCACCAGTTGTGTTGGTTAAAAAGAAAGATGGAACCACGCGGTTTTGCGTGGACTATCGCCAACTAAACAACGTGACACTCAAGGACTCGTATCCCCTGCCAAGAATTCACGATACCCTCGATGCTGTTCCTGGCTCAAATTGGTTCTCCACCTTGGACCTTAAGAGTGGGTATTGGCAGGTGGAGATGGATAAGGTAGGGAAGGAGAAAACGGCATTTTCCACAGGTAAGGGGCTGTATCAGTTCACTGTGATGCCGTTTGGTTTGTGTAATGCCCCCGCCAACTTTGAACGATTGATGGAGCATGTGCTGGGCGGCATGCCATGGCAGTCATGCTTGGTGTACCTTGATGACGTCCTGGTACATGCTAAAACATTTTCCCAAGCCATAGCTAATTTGGACCAGGTGTTTGGGTGCCTCAGACAGGCAGGGTTGAAGTTGAGTCCGAGTAAGTGCACTTTGTTTGCCAAGGAAGTGGCCTATTTAGGTCACGTCATCAGTCGCGAGGGGGTAAAAACAGACCCAGGCAAAATTACAGTAGTAGAGGAGTGGCCCGCACCTCGCAACATCAAAGAGGTGCGGGGGTTTTTGGGACTCTGCTCCTATTACAGGCGTTTTGTGGCAAAATTTGCGGAGATAGCCAGGCCCCTTCACCGGCTTACGGAGAAGGGGACGAGGTTTAATTGGACAAGGGAGTGCAATGAGGCCTTCCTCGCATTGAAGGGGTGTTTGACATCCACACCCATTCTAGCTTACCCCACCAATGACGGGACGTTTATCCTGGACACGGATGCAAGCCAGGAGGGATTGAGCGCGGTTTTGTCCCAGACACAGGGGGGGGCGTGGAGAGAGTGATCGCGTATTATAGTCGGGCCATGAGTAGGCCCAAACGAAATTATTGCGTCACTCGTAAAGAGTTATTGGCCATGCTGGCTGCCATGAGTCATACGGGTGGAAATTTCTGGTTCAAACTGACCATTCCTCCCTGCAATGGCTCCTCCGGTTCAAGGAGCCGGAGGGCCAAATTGCAAGGTGGTTGGAAAAGTTGCAGCAGTACGATTTCAGTGTGACCCATAGGGCCGGAAAGGCCCATCGGAATGCCGACGCACTCTCTCGACATCCATGTTTGGGGGAAAACTGTAAATTTTGTGCGCGACACGAGGACCGGGAACAATTGGCAGACCCCACCCCTACCCTCGTAGTCCGTGCAACCCAGGTGAGAGGGCCAATCTTGCCACTAACTGCTGATGAGGAATTTGGAACTTTGGCTTGGAGCATGGCCCAGCGGGAGGATCCCGTACTGGGACCGGTGCATGAATGGGTTCGATTGGGGATAAGACCTAGTGGGGAAGAGGTCACCCCCCTCGGGGCACCAACAAAGGCATATTGAGCTCTATGGCAAACCCTGGAATTGAAGAACAACATCTTGTACCGCAATTGAGTGGAGATTCCCTCTGAGAGAACTTCCTGGCTGGTGATAGTCCCAGAACAGCTTAAGACCACCATTTTACAGCAGGTGCATGGTACCCGCCCCGGCGGCCATTTGGGCAGGACAAAGACAACATCTCGGGTCCGCCGGAGGTTCTATTGGGTGAATATGGGGCGCGATATACAGGACTGGTGTTGGAGATGCGACGCCTGTACTGCTAAAAAGGGACCAGCACGGAGGATGAGGGCCCCCCTTCAATTACACCAGGTGGGGGCCCCCCTTGAGCGGGTGGCCATGGACATATTATGACCACTACCCCGCACCCGCCAAGGTAATAAATACATCCTCGTAGTTATGGAGTATTTCACCAAGTGGCCGGAGGCCTATGCCCTCCCTAACCAAGAAGCCGGGGTTGTGGCACAGGCCTTCGTGGAAGGATTTGTATGTCAGCATGGGATTCCGGAGGAGCTGCACACCGACCAGGGTCGAAATTTTGAGAGTCAATTATTAAAAGATGTGTGCAGGCTCCTGCCAATTCGGAAAACAAGGACAACGCCCTTGAGACCTCAATCTGATGGGATGGTGGAAAGGTTCAATCGAACCCTGGTCCAGCAATTGGCCCTGTTCACCACCGCCCGTCAGGACGACTGGGACTAACATCTCCCGTATTTGATAATGGCCTACCGCACTAACCAGCATGGGGCCACCACATGCAGTCCAGCGCTGCTTATGTACGGGCGGAAGTTGCGGGCTCCCGCTGATCTGATATGCGGACCTGTGTCCAAAGTCCCTAATAGACCGCCGGGGGAGGGCTATGCCCGTCACTTAGAGGAAGGCATGGAAAGAGTCCATGCCTTCGCACGTCGCCAGCTTCAGCTGGCGGGTGCCAAGATGAAGTGCAGGTACGACCACCGGAGCCAAGGGAGCCAATATTCTCCGGGGATGAAGATTTGGTTCTTCAACCCCCGGAGATGGAAGGGCTGATGCCCCAAGCTCACGTCGCCTTGGCAAGGCCAGGGGGTCGTCCTGGCGCAAATTTGTGACGTGGTCATTAAGATCAAAATGGGACCACGAGCTCTCCCTCGGATCGTTCATGCCAACCGTTTAAGACCCTACACGGGCGAGCAGGCGCCCTCATGGATCGCCTTGGCCTTAGAGGCCGAGGCAGGACCCAGTACCTCCAATGACGGGGGCTCATAGTTTGGAGGACTGGAGAGTAGTGTACCCCACGTTGGGGAATGGTAGTGCCACCATTCCTCACACGGGGGGGGGGGGGGGGGCCCTTGAGCATTAGTTTAGGGGGATGGCAATGTTAGGCCCATGGAGGGGCCAGCAATGGTTGCCTCCATGGGGCACCGAAGCTAGCCGAGGGAGGCCTAGGATAATTGTTAGGGATTTAGAAGACCTTAGAGACCAAGATTTAAGTAGTGACACCTGAACTATAGAGGGGATGTACAGAGTTTAGGTGGATGATAAAGAAAAGGGAGTGCATAGTTTAAAGGGACGACGAGGGAAGCACGAGTCTTAGGGGAAAGTAGTTAGATAGATGCTGCTGTGTGTGTGTGAGGAGTTGTGTTGTTGAGATAAATGGAATTGTGTTTGAGGAGTGAGAACAAAAGGTGTGTGTAAGATAAATGGTGTGGAAGTAGTTGGTGTGGAATGATTGGTGTGGAGTGCATGGTGCAAAGGATTGAATGGGGGAGGAGTGGAACCCATTCACGAAAGCCCGGGTGGGTAGTGTAAAGCCAGGTAGAGGGCGTAGGTAAATTGTATGGATATTGACACCTGTGGTGCAGTTGGTGGAAAGAAGTGCTTTGTAGGGTGCATGAGTCAGTGACATGGCTGTGCGTGTGGCTTAATTGGTGAGTATAGTTATTGAGGCACTCCGCCACTGGTAGTTTGTCGGCCAGGTGAGGCCGCAGGTAGGCTCTGGGAGCCGGTTAGGTTAGAGTTGAGTGGGGCCCGAGGATCCCAGGAGAGGACCCGGGTTGCCCGATGCCAAGGTGGGCATAGAGGGGGTAAGTGCCAGGGAGGGCCTTCCCTGGTTAGGTAGTCGCAGGAGCAGGCAAGCTCGGGAGGCTGCTTCAGTGGCGGAGGTGCGCAGGTAAGTAGACCTGCTGGTGGAGCCACACGACCCAGCCCCGAAATTGTGCGAGGGCACAATGTGAAAATTTGTGGGGGTGAGACCCAAATTCGGAGGGCACCACAGTGTGGGCAATGGGAATTCGGGTTCTTAGAACCACAGAGTTTAAAGAGGCCGATTGGCAGGGTACGACCCCGGGTAGTTTAAATGAGTAATGTTATTAGAGTAGTTAGGATGTAAGAAATCCCTTCGCACCATCCACAGCCAGTCACCAAGGAGGACGAGCTCCACACCGAGGCTCTGTAGACTGTTTGAGTGGTAAGACGCATCATGACGTAAGTAGGACATTGTTGTGTTCCATCCCTTCCTTCCCGGGAGGGATTTGGAGACGGATTTGGAGTTAGAGGGGGATATGGGAGACAAGACGTAGAGACGGATTGTAAATACAAGGGGGGCTAGGGTAGTGTAGCCGACGGTGGGGGGTACGGACGGTTAGGGACGAGTTTGCTCTGCTCGCTCTATCGCGTCCCTCGCACCGCACCAGGCATGGTGGTGCCTGGTCACCTTGTTTTTTGTGTGCTACTGTGTCCTTTCCGCTTGCTTGTTGTGCTTCGTCTTCCCTCCCCGCCCCAGGACCATTTTGGAGGCCGAACTGTGCAGCACCATCGCACCTGTGCAGCATCCATTCTGCCGTGTCACACCGGTGCAGCCGAACTGTGCGGCACTTTGCTGCCGAACCCACCTTGCTGCACCCTTGCTACACCTGTGCAGCTGACCTGTGCAGCATTTCTACTGCCACAAATCACCTTGCTGCACCCTTGTCACACTTAAGGGCCACAAGCCTTGTGGCCTCGCCGCACCTCTGTTATGCAGCATCTTGCTGCAAAATCATCTTGCACCTTCGGACCACTTGTTGAGTGGCACTGATGCCACGCAGTTGGACCACATGGGAGTGGCCCTGCTTGGCAATGAAAAATAAAAGCATTGTTTATTATCATGTGCCGGGTATGAAGAAGATGTGGAAGCTTAGATGGCCCTGATGCTTCAAATGGCCTGTATGCCGGTCAGGGCCAGCCGGTTTTGTTAGCCGCACACAGAAGACGCAAGATGCAAGATGCAAGCAGCAAGTGCCATTTATGAGTGTGTTGTGTTTTTCTCCCCTCCAATTCTTTCTTCCTAAAGTACAGGTCCTGGGTCATAGAATTGTCAATAAAAGTTTAAGTTCCGTGCTTGTAAATATAAGAATGTGCCCACCGGCTATGTGTGTAGTTTGAAATTCCGGAAATACTCGGTAGTTGTGGGTGTGAATCTGTTAGATAGCTGCTCAACGCAATAGGGGGGACATATTTAGTGTTAAAAATGTCGCACACATGGGTCAGAGTAAATGCTAGGGGGAATTACACCTATGTGTCACATTTAAAAGTAATGGTTAAATTTGCATGCCAGGCTCTACCGGTCGTTCCATTGTTGGGGTCGACTCGGGACGAGTCTGCTGAGAGAGGGGTGTAGTGTTGCGGTTTTGTGAATAAAGGATGACCCCCCCCCCCCCCTCATAGGTAGTTGCACCACAACATGTCGCCTCGCTTTTGTTCAGTTATTTCTTAGTAAATGTAAGCGTAGTCTCCTTTCCTGTGTTAGTTTGCGTTGAGCAGGCCAGTGAGTTAGGTGTTCGTTTGGGCTGGAATGCCATGTGCTAGGCCTGGAACAAGTCTGGCAGGGCCGAAGGGAGGAGCTGCAGGGAGTGGCCGGTAAGCAGCGAGCCACCAATCAGAGCTCGAGGGGAGTGGCTCAACACGGCAATGAGAGGAGGGGCATGGAACATTCGGGTAAGGCCGGGGAGGGGCCATATAAAACCCAGCCCCGAGCCCCCCACATCAGAATCGGAGAGAGTCAGAATCAGTGAGAAGCAGAACGAGTGAGAGTCTCCTCGTCCGAGCTGTTGTCCCACCACGAGTGGATTGAATTGCTTGTTATAGCCTCTCTGTACACGAACTCCCCGTGCCCTGTGCCCTGCGCTCTGCTGCTGCCTGTATTAATCGCGCTGTGTGAAGACGATCCATTCCGGGCCACAGACGCTCGATCTCCTTGCCTGCGCTCCCAGCACACGTGCCGTGAACAACCGAGGGCCACGCCAGGCGAGCTGTCCCGGAGCGACCGGCGCCAGGACGCGTTTGGGCGAGCGAACTTGTTCTTCCTCCTTTTCCCCCGCGTGAGTGAGTGGGCCCTTTGTCTGGGTATAAGTTAAGACTGTTAGGCATCTGCTCTGTGTCCCTTCTCTCTACCCTGATCATTGTACATTGTAAATAAACCTGTTCTTCCTTCTATATATTTGATCGTCCCCGTCAGTTCCATCTATTGGCCTAGCATCGCACAAATAAAACCGCTCGAATCGGGTTCAATAAAAGTAACGGCACGAGTCACGTGATACGCAAACCACTCGGCGTACTCGATTAGCGTGGCTTGTGCGAGGTCCGGTCCCCGCTTTCGTGGCAGCGTGGGTACCAAAGGTACATGTGGAATCGACCCGATACCCTTTTCCACTCTCGCTGCTGGATTGGCGACTCTGCCTCGTGGACACGAAGACCCGAGGGGGAAAAGGGGTTTAATCCCCCGTCTGTACGTCGACGGGCTTCGGGAGATCCGCAACAATATGTATATATATATATATATATATATGTTTATATATATACAGTCACGTGAAAAAGTAAGTACACCCCATGTAAAGTTTTGACTTTTAAAATATATTTCAACATACAGCTATTTGATCTTCATTTCAACAATATTGATAGATAAAGGTGATATAATATAACAAATCTCATGAAACATTTACATTTTGTTGTCCATTGTATAATTTAAATAAACATAAATGCAAATTTCGCATGTGAAAAAGTAAGTACACCCTTGGCTCTAATAGGTGGTATTGCCTCCTTTGGCAGAAACAACCTCAAGTAGGCATTTCTTATAACTGTCTACCAGTCTCTGACATCAACTGGGAGAAATTTTTGCCCACTCCTCCATGCAGAATTATTTCAGCTGTGCGAAGTTTGAGGGGTTTCTTGCATGCACAGCTCGTTTCAAATCCCCCCACAACATCTCGATGGGATTCAGATCCGGGCTTTGACGGCCATTCCAGAACCCTCCATTTCTTTATTTTCAGCCATTCCTTGGTGGATTTACTGGTATGTTTAGGGTCATTGTCATGTTGCAAGGTCCACCTTCGGTTGGGCTTCAACGTTCCGACAGATGGCCTCACATTATCCTCAAGCACCCTCTGGTACAATGAAGAATTCATATTGGAATCTATGATGGTGAGCTGCCCAGGCCCTGATGCAGCAAAGCTGCCCCAAACCATGATATTTCCACCACCATGCTTTACAGTCGGTATCAGGTTCTTGGGGTCAAATTCTGTCTTTGGTTTTCGCCAAACATGTCTTCTGGTACTGTGGCCAAATATCTCTACCTTTGACTCATCTGTCCAGATCACATTGTTCCAGAAGTGCTGGTCTTTGCCGAGGTGATCATTGGCAAACTTTAGTCTTGCCCTGATGTTCTTTCTGGACAGCAAAGGTTTCCTCCTGGCACACCTCCCATGTAGATCAAATTTCTGCAGCCTCTTTCTGATGGTAGACTCCGGCACTTTGACATCAACAGTGGCAAGAGCTACCTGTAGGTCCCGTGATGACATTCTGGGGTTCTTAGAGACTTCTTTCAGCATCTTGCGGTCTGCTCTCGGGCTGAACTTGCTGGGGTGACCTGGCCTGAACAAGTTGGCAGTTGTTTGGAATCTTACCCCCTTGTAGATGATCTTCCGGACAGTCGAATGATTGATTTCAAATTGTTTGGAGATCTTTTTAAATCCCTTCCCAGACTTGTAGGCATCTATAACCTTCTTTCTGAAGGCCTCAGAGATCTCTTTTGATCGAGGCATGGTGACGCCACAAACTTCAACAACAAAGAGCAAACCAAACAAAATGTCTGAGGTTTAAATAAGACAGGTTCCTCCAAGATCCTCTCTAACGATGTTCTAATCATTTGCACCTGAGCTGGTGCACCTGATTCTAATTTTAGGTATTTGAAGTAGTGATAAATGTAGGGGTGTACTTACTTTTTCCACATGCGAAATTTGCATTTATGTTTATTTAAATTATACAATGGACTACAAAATGTAAATGTTTTATGATATTTGTTATCTTATATCACCTTTATGTGTCAATATTGTTGAAATGAGGATCAAATAGCTGTATGTTGAAATATGTTGAAAAAGTCAAAATTTTACTTGGGGTGTACTTGCTGTTTCACGTGACTGTATATGTATGTATAATTGTATATATATATCTATATATATAAAACACAGTTTGTGTGTGTGTGTGTGTGTGTGTGTGTGTGTATGTAATGTTACCGATAGACTCCGAAACGGAGAGGCTTACATGCTTGATATTTGACATAGACATGGCCATTGAGCGTGGGACGAACATGGCCAAACTCAAAATATTTGACGATCTATATTTTTTATTCATATTTACCTCAGCGCATTTCAGTGAAGTACCCGCTAATCTCAGCCGGTTCCAGAGCAGCTCGCTGATTCGCTCAGAGCGATCACGTGATGTTCCATTCCCGCAGCCAGACTGATTCGCTCAGAGCGATCACGTGATGTTCCATCCCGTCACACGTCACTTCACCTTTTATGCGATCGTGTTTTGTATCCATTTTGTGCGATATGAATTAAATGTCTTTGAAACAGCTGTGAAACGTCTTTCCACAACCCTTCCGTAACCGATTGGAGCAGTTTCTTGCCGCACAAAACGAGATCCGCGAAACGTGGTGGTCGAGTCATGCTGACCAAGATGGCGACACGGCGGCTTCACTTTTCACGGAGTATGAGCGTTCTATATATTTTCAATTCAGTGCGCCCGTGATTTGTGGCATAGACATGACCATTGGGCCTTCACGGTGTAATTTGTGCGAGGCTTTTGTCCGAGTGAGCTTGAGTCGAGAGGGCGAATGTACGGGTTTGGAATGTACGGGTCTCCCTTCCGCTGCCCGGCAACGCCGGTACTGGAGGACGTCACAGGATCGGTGAGTCTCCAAAATCCGCTTCGTGCTGTTGCGAATATGCAGGACTATGTCCGATTATTGTGCTGCTCTCCGACCATGAGAACTGCAACGTCATTGTTGACTGGCCATCCCCTTCCCTCCCCCTTCCCCCTCCCCCCTCCGTCCCCCCTTCCCTTCCCCCTCCACCCTACCCCCTCCACCCTACCACTCCCCTTCTCCCCTCCCCCTCCCCCCTCCCCTTCTCCCCTCCCCCTCCATCTCGCCCTCCCCCTCCCTTTTACCCCTCCCACCCCCTTTTCCCCCTCCCCCTCCCTTTTCCCCCTCCCCCTCCCCCTCCATTTCCCCCCTCCCCCCCTCCCCCTGCCACCCCCTCACCCCTCCCCCCTCCCACCCCCTCCCCCTCCCCCTTCCCCTCCCACCCCTCCCCCCCCTCCCACCCCCTCCCCTCCCCCGCCCGGCAATGCCGGGTACTTCTGCTAATATATATATATATATATATATATATATATATATATATATATATATATATATATATATATTCTTTTTTTTTGTATGCAAGGTCGAGGCTCGTGTAAGAGCTCGCACATTAAACACACATTAGCACAAAAACACCAAAAACATAAACGGACACAAAACAAGAAGACATCATGCCGAGCACGATACTTGCACAATCCGCAACCCCCTCCCAAGAAAAAAAATTCCATTGATACAGCAAATTGTCCATTTCATCAAGATTAAAATTGACAATCTTGATCAAAGCTCGGGTCAATAGGAAGAAAAGTGATGATTTTTCAGATGAAAAGTGATGATTTTGGAAGGTTGACCTTGAGTTGACCTTTGAGCTTTTGACCTAAAAAAAAGAAGTTAGTTTCCCTATTTAGTGACTCAATGTGCAAATGCTGTTCAATTTTCAAGTCAATCGGATGAAAATTGAGGATTTTTGAAACTTGGCTTATGTTAACCTTTTGGCCTATGTTGACCTCAAAAATACTAGGTGGTTGAATTCAGTGACCAGATATGCAAGTCCTCTTCAAATTTCAAGTCAATTGGAAGAAAATTGAGGATTTTAGAAATTTGGCCTATGTTGACCTTTTGGCCTATGTTGACCTCAAAAATACTTGGTGGTTGAATTCAGTGACCAGATATGCAAGCCCTCTTCAAATTTCAAGTCAATTGGTTAAAAATTGAGGATTTTAGAAATTTGGCCTATGTTGACCTTTTGGCCTATGTTGACCTCAAAAATACTTGGTGGTTAAATTCAGTGACGAGATGTGCAAGTCCTCTTCAAATTTCAAGTCAATCGGATGAAAATTGAGGATTTTAGAAATTTTGCAAAGTTGGTGACCTTTGGCCTATGTTGACCTTTTGACCTTTTGACCCAAAAAACAATAGGCTTATTGCTTTTGACCAACCCTACCATTTGGTGAAGTTTCGTGAGGATCAGTTGAAAATTGTGGCCTGTAGGCCGGTGACAAACAAACAGACAAACAGACAAACAGACAGACAGACAGAACCACAAACGCAACCGACCAATATACTTGAAAAATCTTAGATTTTGCATGTAATAAACGGAGGAGGAGACAAGATGGGGGAGAGAGGGAAGCACACAAGCACAACAACAGCAGCGAACAGGGATATCAGTAGATATGTGTGAGGGGGAGGGGAGGGGGAGGGAAGGGGGTACACGGTACACGGTATAAAACAAATTGACACAACTAGGAATTTCAGGAATGAAGTTGGAGATTGAAAGAGGTGGATTTGGGGTGTATTAGCGGGATAGAAAAGGTCAAGGTTTTGGATGGGGGAAGATAAGAGATGGTGATGAACAGCTGTTTTAAAGACCTGGAGGGAGGAGTGGGATTGAAGAGAGTGTGGGAGTTTGTTCGAGAGGCGGGAAAAAGAGGAATAAATGACTGAAGGTGAGCAGAGAGTATTGATTTTGGCAGTTTCACCAGAAGAGGGTTGCTGGCAGTTCATGTGCGTCTTGCAGGAATATTTGGGGGACAGAGCACAGACAGAGCTGGGGGAGCTAGGCCAGAGAGGAGTCGGTAGAAAACAGAAAGACCACCAACCTCCCTGCGGTGAGTGAGTAAAAGGCCCTCACAATCAGCTTCATCGTGGGGGATTCCAATGATTCTGTAAGCTTTGGTTTCAACAGTGTGAGGCCGTGCTAGGTGTGAAGCAGTAGCACCAGCCCAGATGGGAGAGCAGTATTCCATTGAGCTGTGGATGAAAGCCTTGTATGTGGTGAGGATCTCAGGTGTGCCAAGGAATGACTTCGCACGACGGAGGATGCCCAGTCGGCGACTGGCTTTGGAGGCCAGATTTGAAATGTGGTTTTCCCAGGAAAGATCATGGAAGATAGTGAGACCCAAAAGCCTGGGTGACAGAACTTCTTGGAGAGGATTGGTTAGAAAGTAGATGGGAGGGTTGTCCAGTCGGTCTTTTCGGAGAGTCATAATGAGAGTGTGAGATTTGTCAGGATTGAAAGACATGTTCCACTTGTTTCACCAGTTTGTGATATTGTCCAGGTCTGCAGAGAGGGAGGATGCTGCAGACTGCCGATCTGAGGGATGAGGAATGGAGTAGCAGAGAGTGGAGTCATCAGCAAAGAGATAGAGAGGATTTTCAAGAGAGTTGGAGAGATAATTGATGAAGACGAGGCAAAAGCACAGGGCCCAGAACACTACCTTGGGGAACTCCAGCCAGAACAGGAAGGGGAGATGAGAGAAATCCATTCAGGGCCACACGTTGACTACGACCAGAGCAGAAGTCCAAAAGTCATGCGTGGAGATTTCCATGGATACCATAGGAGGAGAGTTTGGTGAGCAGAGCGGGGTGCCAGACCCTATCAGAGGCACGTGATATGTCAAGGGAGACAGCTCTGATTTCCTGTTTGGCATTGAGGACCTCCACCCATTGTCGAGATAGCAGATGCAGCATGTCCAGAGTAGAGTGACCTGGTCTGAAACCAAATTGATGATCAGAGATCAAGCCATTGGAGAAGAGGAATGATTTGATATCCGAAGCAATGATGGATTCCATGACTTTGCTGATAATTGGGAGCAGGTTGATTGGTCTGTCGTTGCAAGGATCTGTTTTTGCACCTTTTTTGTGTAAAGCGGTGATGTTGGCTGATTTCCAGGATGCTGGCAGATGACCTTGAGCAAAAGAGAGGGTGAAAAGAACAGAGAGAGGTTGTGAAAGAGCGGCAGAGCAGGATTTTATGACCCGTGGGCTGATGCCGTCTGATGTCGGGTTATTCTAAGAGGTTCTGAAGGGTAATTATTGAAGGAATTTTCGAAGAGGTTCTAAGGGGTCATTATAAAGGGTATTTCGAAGAGGTTCTAAGGGGTCATTATAAAGGGTTATTCGTTGAGGTTCTAAAGGGTAATTATAAAGGGTTATTATAAGAGGTTCTAAAGGGTAATTTTCAAGGCTTATTTTAAGAAGTTCTAAGGGGTATTATACAGGCTTATTCTAAGAGGTTCTAAGGGGTAATTATAAAGGTTTATTCTAAGGGGTAATTATAAAGGGTTATTCTAAGGATTTGAGAAAATCCGGTCCCTCGAGCGACGAGGCTTACTTCGATCTCTCCACGGCATCAAAGTTTGAGTGTTCTCCCGTTCGTGTCTTTGTCAAATTTCCGCTGTGTATTTTGTTGTGTTTGTGTTATTGTGTGTTTCTTTGTATTTGGTTTTGGTTTTGTAGATGTTGCAAATTTTGTGTGTAAATAGTCGTTTTTTTGTTCGCGCCTCGTGCGTGCCTCGTGCGGCCTGGTCTCTCCAGGCTTCCTCCCCCCCGTCAGCGTTTTGTGAATATGGGTTCTTTCCTTCATAGTATTTGCTTCTTTCTTTGATTTTCTTTTCTCCCCCCCTACCTCTCACGAACATCTTACCCTTTGTCCAGCGTTTTGAAAACAGAACAAACAAATAAACAAACAAAAAAAATCTATATTAATTCTTTCTCTCCTCCTGGACACGTGCTTGTTCGCTCTCCTCCTCGTCTAGACTTGTGCCCTGCCCCCTATATCTCGTTTTTCTTCCACCTCTGCTCCTGCTTTCTCAAATCCACGTTCTCACTTAGAGACTTTTCCCAGATTGTTTTTCATGGTTTTGTTTAAATATTATTTAAATATGTCTAAACCGCAGCCGTGATGCTGACGCCGCCCTCCACCCTCCCTCCCCCCCCCCCCCCCCCCCCCAGAATTTCCATGTTTTAAACGTTTCCCAGTGTTTACCCTGGATTAGAATAGGTACACCGTATCCCTGCGTGTCGTAAGAGACGACTAAGAGGGTTGGCGTCAGGAAGGGCATCCGGCCATAAAAAAAACATTGCCTCAAAAAGAGAACCATGACAATTACAACTACATATGGGCAGGGTACAGCCCGAAGTGGAGATCGGTTTCTGAGGTTTGAGACATGCAATGTAGGGACAATGACAGGGAGATCAGAAGTGGTGGAAGTATTGGTCAGAAGAAGAGTGGACATATATTGTGTGCAAGAGACGAGATGGAAGGGAAGTGGTCTGAGAATGGTGAAGGGTAGGCAGGGACAGAAATACAAGTTTGTGTGGCAAGGGTGCCTGGAGGGCGTGAATGGTGTTGGTGTCCTGTTTTCTGAGGAGTTTGTAGACAGTGTGGTGAGTGTGACTAGAGTGAGTGATAGGTTGATGATGGTGAAAATGATGATTGGAAAGCTCTTGGTGAACGTCATCTCGGGATATGCTCCGCAGGTTGGTCGGAGCGATGAAGGGAAGGACAAGTTCTGGTGTGCGATAGAGAAGCTGATGGAAAACGTGAAAGATGAGGAAGTTGTTGTGGTAGGAGGAGACCTAAATGGACATGTGGGAAGGAGTATGGATGGTTTTGACGGAGTTCATGGGGGTTACGGATATGGTGTGAGAAATGGAGAAGGTGAAAGGATTTTGGAGTTTGCTGATGGAGCTGATTTGTTGATTTGTAATACTCAGTTCCAGAAAGAGGATAATAAGCTTCTTACATACACGTCAGGTGGGTCGACGACAACCATTGACTACCTGATGGTGCATAGGCGAGATAGGGGGCACCTCCGGGACACAAAGGTGATCTTGGGGGAGGAGGCTGTTTCACAGCACCACTTGGTTGTCTGCGACATAAGGGTGAAAGGTGCGAGGAGAGCTCGGCGGGTGAAGTACCAACTGAGAATGAAGGTGTGGAGGTTGAAAGAGGTGACAGTAAGGGAGGCATTAAAAGAGAGGCTGAATAGGGTCGAGGATGATGTGGTTGAGCTTGAAAGTGGTTGGATGTCAATGAAAGCTCGTCTGTTGGGAGCCGTTGGTGAGGTATGTGGATGGACAAAAGGACCACCGAGGCACTCGGAAACATGGTGGTGGGATGATGAAGTTGGAAAGAGGATTGACGAGAAGAGGAAGAAGTTCAAGGAGTGGCAGAAGGCGAAGGGTACGGGAGCAGAAACAGCAGAGCATGAAAGTTATAAGGCAGCCAGGAAGGCTGCAAAGAAAGAGGTAGCAAAGGCGCAGGAGGCATGTAGGAAAATGTTCGGAGAACGCTTGGATTCGGAAGAGGGTCAGAAAGCAGTATTCAGGATTGCAAAGCAGATAGCGAAAGAGAGGTGTGATGTGATGGGGGTGAGTTGCTTGAAGGATGAAGTGGGACAAATCGTTGTTGACCCAGATGGAATTAAAGGAAGATGGAAAAGATATATGGAAATGCTGTTGAATAGAGAGAATGAATGGGATGGCAACATAGAGAGTAACCCAGTTTTAGGACCGGCAGAGAAGATAACTGAGAAGGAAGTTGAGGAAGCGATAAAAGCAATGAAGGGTAGAAAAGCGGGAGGGCCGACGGGAGTTGTGGGAGATATGTTGAAGGCAGCAGGAAGTTGGGGTGTGAAGAGTATGACAGAGATCTGTAATCTGGTGGTGAAAGAAGGCCGCATTCCAGTGGATTAGGAACTGAGTACCCTCGTCCCTCTATACAAGGGGAAAGGTGACCATCCGGAGTGTGGCTCATACCGAGCGATAAAGTTATTGGAGCATGGAATGAAGGTATTGGAAAGGGTGTTGGAGAGGAGGATAAGGAAGAAAGTGAAGATTGACGAAATGCAGTTTGGATTTATGCCAGGAAGAGGAACAACAGACGTGCTCCTTATTGTGAGGCAGTTGCAGGAGAAGTACATGGAGAAGAGGAAGATGTTGTTTCTTGGGTTTGTTGATCTGGAGAAAGCATTCGATAGGGTTCCACACAAAGTATTGACATGGGCATTGAGGAAGTTAGGAGTGGAGGAATGGTTGATCAGAGTAGTGATGGCAATGTACAAAAGAGCGCGCAGCCTGTGATTGATGCTGTGAAGAGGAACAGGTTGAGATGGTTTGGTCATGTGTTGAGGAAGGATGAAAGTGACTGGTTGAGAAGAGTGATGGAAATGAATGTAGAAGGAAGTAGAGGACGGGGAAGACCGAGAAAGACTTGGCTAAAGATGGTTGAAGAAGAAATGCGGGCAAGGGGGTTAACAAGGAGAGATGCAGAAAATAGAGCAAAATGGAGAAGATTGTCATGGGGACCGCAAGGCTAACCCCCGCTCTAGTAGGGAAAATGGCCTTTAAAATGCATGTTGTTGTTTGTTGTATTCTAAGGGGTAATTATAAAGGGTTATTCTAAGAGGTTCTAAGGGGTAATTATAAAGGGTTATTCTCAGGGGTAATTATAAAGGGTTATTCTAAGAGGTTCTAAGGGGTAATTATAAAGGGTAATTATTAGAGGTTCTATGGAGTAATTATAAAGGGTTATTCTAAGAGTTTCTAAAGGGTATTTTAAGGGGTTATTCTTCGAGGTTCTAAGGGGGTAATTATAAAGGGTTATTCGAAGGGGGTAATTATAAAGGGTTATTCTAAGAGGTTCGAAAGGATAATTATTATATTATTTATTAAATCTTAGATTATTTTATTAAATTTATTAAATTATTTATTAAATTATTAAATCTTAGGTTATTCTAAGAGGTTCGAAAGGGTAATATTTTATATATATAAAGGGTTATTCTAAGAGGTTCGAAAGGGTAATTATAAAGGGTTATTCTCAGTCTCTAATAGGTTCTATGGGGTAATTATAAAGGGTTATTCTCAGAGGTTCGAAGGGGTAATTATAAAGGGTTATTCTAAGGGGTAATTACAAAGGGTTATTCTAAGAGGTTTTAAGGGGGTAATTATGAAGTGTTATTCTAAGAGGTTCTAAAGGGTAATTTTGAAGGCTTATTCTGAGGTTCTAAGGGGTAATTATAAAAGGTTATTCTAAGAGGTTCTCAGGGGTAATTATATAGGGTTATTCTCAGAGGTTCTAAGGGGTAATTAAAAAGGGTTATTCTAAGGGGTAATTACAAAGGGTTATTGTTAGAGGTTCTAAGGGGTAATTATAAAGGGTTATTCTAAGGGGTAATTAGAAAGGGTTATTCTAAGGGGTAATTATAAAGGGTTATTCTAAGAGGTTCTAAGGGGTAATTAAAAGGGTTATTCCAAGGGGTAATTATAAAGGGTTATTCTAAGGGGTAATTATAAAAGGTAATTATTAGAGGTTCTATGGAGTAATTATAAAGGGTTATTCTAAGTTTCTGAAGGGTATTTTAAGGGGTTATTCTTAGAGGTTCTAAGGGGGTAATTATAAAGGGTTATTCGAAGGGGGTAATTATAAAGGGTTATTCTAAGAGGTTGGAAAGGGTAATTATTATATTATTTATTAAATCTTAGATTATTTTATTAAATTTATTAAATTGTTTATTAAATTTTTAAATCTTAGGTTATTCTTAGAGGTTCGAAAGGGTAATATATTATATATATAAAGGGTTATTCTACGAGGTTCGAAAGGGTAATTATAAAGGGTTATTCTAAGTCTCTAAGAGGTTCTATGGGGTAATTATAAAGGGTTATTCTCAGAGGTTCCAAGGGGGTAATTATAAAGGTTTATTCTAAGGGGTAATTATAAAGGGTTATTCTAAGGATTTGAGAAAATCCGGTCCCTCGAGCGACGAGGCTTACTTCGATCTCTCCACGGCATCAAAGTTTGAGTGTTCTCCCGTTCGTGTCTTTGTCAAATTTCCGCTGGGTATTTTGTTGTGTTTGTGTTATTGTGTGTTTCTATGTATTTGGTTTTGGTTTTGTAGATGTTGCAAATTTTGTGTGTAATTAGTCGTTTTTTTGTTCGCGCCTCGTGCGTGCCTCGTGCGGCCTGGTCTCTCCAGGCTCCCTCCCCCCCGTCAGCGTTTTGTGAATATGGGTTCTTTCTTTCATAGTATTTGCTTCTTTCTTTGATTTTCTTTTCTCCCCCCTACCTCTCACGAACATTTGTTTGTCATTTGTCTCACGAACCCTTTGTCCAGCGTTTTGAAAACAGAACAAACAAATAAACAAACAAAAAAAATCTATATTAATTCTTTCTCTCCTCCTGGACACGTGCTTGTTCGCTCTCCTCCTCGTCTCGACTTGTGCCCTGCCCCCTATATCTCGTTTTTCTTCCACCTCTGCTCCTGCTTTCTCAAATCCACGTTCTCACTTAGAGACTTTTCCCAGATTGTTTTTCATGGTTTTGTTTAAATATTATTTAAATATGTCTAAACCGCAGCCGTGATGCTGACGCCGCCCTCCACCCTCCCTCCCCCCCCCCCCCCAGAATTTCCATGTTTTATACGTTTCCCAGTGTGTACCCTGGATTAGAATAGGTACACCGTATCCCTGCGTGTCGTAAGAGACGACTAAGAGGGTTGGCGTCAGGAAGGGCATCCGGCCATAAAAAAAACATTGCCTCAAAAAGAGAACCATGACAATTACAACTACATATGGGCAGGGTACAGCCCGAAGTGGAGATCGGTTTCTGAGGTTTGAGACATGGAATGTAGGGACAATGACAGGGAGATCAGAAGTGGTGGAAGTATTGGTCAGAAGAAGAGTGGACATATATTGTGTGCAAGAGACGAGATGGAAGGGAAGTGGTCTGAGAATGGTGAAGGGTAGGCAGGGACAGAAATACAAGTTTGTGTGGCAAGGGTGCCTGGAGGGCGTGAATGGTGTTGGTGTCCTGTTTTCTGAGGAGTTTGTAGACAGTGTGGTGAGTGTGACTAGAGTGAGTGATAGGTTGATGATGGTGAAAATGATGATTGGAAAGCTCTTGGTGAACGTCATCTCGGGATATGCTCCGCAGGTTGGTCGGAGCGATGAAGGGAAGGACAAGTTCTGGTGTGCGATAGAGAAGCTGATGGAAAACGTGAAAGATGAGGAAGTTGTTGTGGTAGGAGGAGACCTAAATGGACATGTGGGAAGGAGTATGGATGGTTTTGACGGAGTTCATGGGGGTTACGGATATGGTGTGAGAAATGGAGAAGGTGAAAGGATTTTGGAGTTTGCTGATGGAGCTGATTTGTTGATTTGTAATACTCAGTTCCAGAAAGAGGATAATAAGCTTCTTACATACACGTCAGGTGGGTCGACGACAACCATTGACTACCTGATGGTGCATAGGCGAGATAGGGGGCACCTCCGGGACACAAAGGTGATCTTGGGGGAGGAGGCTGTTTCACAGCACCACTTGGTTGTCTGCGACATAAGGGTGAAAGGTGCGAGGAGAGCTCGGCGGGTGAAGTACCAACTGAGAATGAAGGTGTGGAGGTTGAAAGAGGTGACAGTAAGGGAGGCATTAAAAGAGAGGCTGAATAGGGTCGAGGATGATGTGGTTGAGCTTGAAAGTGGTTGGATGTCAATGAAAGCTCGTCTGTTGGGAGCCGTTGGTGAGGTATGTGGATGGACAAAAGGACCACCGAGGCACTCGGAAACATGGTGGTGGGATGATGAAGTTGGAAAGAGGATTGACGAGAAGAGGAAGAAGTTCAAGGAGTGGCAGAAGGCGAAGGGTACGGGAGCAGAAACAGCAGAGCATGAAAGTTATAAGGCAGCCAGGAAGGCTGCAAAGAAAGAGGTAGCAAAGGCGCAGGAGGCATGTAGGAAAATGTTCGGAGAACGCTTGGATTCGGAAGAGGGTCAGAAAGCAGTATTCAGGATTGCAAAGCAGATAGCGAAAGAGAGGTGTGATGTGATGGGGGTGAGTTGCTTGAAGGATGAAGTGGGACAAATCGTTGTTGACCCAGATGGAATTAAAGGAAGATGGAAAAGATATATGGAAATGCTGTTGAATAGAGAGAATGAATGGGATGGCAACATAGAGAGTAACCCAGTTTTAGGACCGGCAGAGAAGATAACTGAGAAGGAAGTTGAGGAAGCGATAAAAGCAATGAAGGGTAGAAAAGCGGGAGGGCCGACGGGAGTTGTGGGAGATATGTTGAAGGCAGCAGGAAGTTGGGGTGTGAAGAGTATGACAGAGATCTGTAATCTGGTGGTGAAAGAAGGCCGCATTCCAGTGGATTAGGAACTGAGTACCCTCGTCCCTCTATACAAGGGGAAAGGTGACCATCCGGAGTGTGGCTCATACCGAGCGATAAAGTTATTGGAGCATGGAATGAAGGTATTGGAAAGGGTGTTGGAGAGGAGGATAAGGAAGAAAGTGAAGATTGACGAAATGCAGTTTGGATTTATGCCAGGAAGAGGAACAACAGACGTGCTCCTTATTGTGAGGCAGTTGCAGGAGAAGTACATGGAGAAGAGGAAGATGTTGTTTCTTGGGTTTGTTGATCTGGAGAAAGCATTCGATAGGGTTCCACACAAAGTATTGACATGGGCATTGAGGAAGTTAGGAGTGGAGGAATGGTTGATCAGAGTAGTGATGGCAATGTACAAAAGAGCGCGCAGCCTGTGATTGATGCTGTGAAGAGGAACAGGTTGAGATGGTTTGGTCATGTGTTGAGGAAGGATGAAAGTGACTGGTTGAGAAGAGTGATGGAAATGAATGTAGAAGGAAGTAGAGGACGGGGAAGACCGAGAAAGACTTGGCTAAAGATGGTTGAAGAAGAAATGCGGGCAAGGGGGTTAACAAGGAGAGATGCAGAAAATAGAGCAAAATGGAGAAGATTGTCATGGGGACCGCAAGGCTAACCCCCGCTCTAGTAGGGAAAATGGCCTTTAAAATGCATGTTGTTGTTTGTTGTATTCTAAGGGGTAATTACAAAGGGTTATTCTAAGAGGTTCTAAGGGGTAATTATAAAGGGTTATTCTCAGGGGTAATTATAAAGGGTTATTCTAAGAGGTTCTAAGGGGTAATTATAAAGGGTAATTATTAGAGGTTCTATGGAGTAATTATAAAGGGTTATTCTAAGAGTTTCTAAAGGGTATTTTAAGGGGTTATTCTTCGAGGTTCTAAGGGGGTAATTATAAAGGGTTATTCGAAGGGGGTAATTATAAAGGGTTATTCTAAGAGGTTCGAAAGGATAATTATTATATTATTTATTAAATCTTAGATTATTTTATTAAATTTATTAAATTATTTATTAAATTATTAAATCTTAGGTTATTCTAAGAGGTTCGAAAGGGTAATATTTTATATATATAAAGGGTTATTCTAAGAGGTTCGAAAGGGTAATTATAAAGGGTTATTCTCAGTCTCTAATAGGTTCTATGGGGTAATTATAAAGGGTTATTCTCAGAGGTTCGAAGGGGTAATTATAAAGGGTTATTCTAAGGGGTAATTACAAAGGGTTATTCTAAGAGGTTTTAAGGGGGTAATTATGAAGTGTTATTCTAAGAGGTTCTAAAGGGTAATTTTGAAGGCTTATTCTGAGGTTCTAAGGGGTAATTATAAAAGGTTATTCTAAGAGGTTCTCAGGGGTAATTATATAGGGTTATTCTCAGAGGTTCTAAGGGGTAATTAAAAAGGGTTATTCTAAGGGGTAATTACAAAGGGTTATTGTTAGAGGTTCTAAGGGGTAATTATAAAGGGTTATTCTAAGGGGTAATTAGAAAGGGTTATTCTAAGGGGTAATTATAAAGGGTTATTCTAAGAGGTTCTAAGGGGTAATTAAAAGGGTTATTCCAAGGGGTAATTATAAAGGGTTATTCTAAGGGGTAATTATAAAAGGTAATTATTAGAGGTTCTATGGAGTAATTATAAAGGGTTATTCTAAGTTTCTGAAGGGTATTTTAAGGGGTTATTCTTAGAGGTTCTAAGGGGGTAATTATAAAGGGTTATTCGAAGGGGGTAATTATAAAGGGTTATTCTAAGAGGTTGGAAAGGGTAATTATTATATTATTTATTAAATCTTAGATTATTTTATTAAATTTATTAAATTGTTTATTAAATTTTTAAATCTTAGGTTATTCTTAGAGGTTCGAAAGGGTAATATATTATATATATAAAGGGTTATTCTACGAGGTTCGAAAGGGTAATTATAAAGGGTTATTCTAAGTCTCTAAGAGGTTCTATGGGGTAATTATAAAGGGTTATTCTCAGAGGTTCCAAGGGGTAATTATAAAGGTTTATTCTAAGGGGTAATTATAAAGGGTTATTCTAAGGATTTGAGAAAATCCGGTCCCTCGAGCGACGAGGCTTACTTCGATCTCTCCACGGCATCAAAGTTTGAGTGTTCTCCCGTTCGTGTCTTTGTCAAATTTCCGCTGGGTATTTTGTTGTGTTTGTGTTATTGTGTGTTTCTATGTATTTGGTTTTGGTTTTGTAGATGTTGCAAATTTTGTGTGTAATTAGTCGTTTTTTTGTTCGCGCCTCGTGCGTGCCTCGTGCGGCCTGGTCTCTCCAGGCTCCCTCCCCCCCGTCAGCGTTTTGTGAATATGGGTTCTTTCTTTCATAGTATTTGCTTCTTTCTTTGATTTTCTTTTCTCCCCCCTACCTCTCACGAACATTTGTTTGTCATTTGTCTCACGAACCCTTTGTCCAGCGTTTTGAAAACAGAACAAACAAATAAACAAACAAAAAAAATCTATATTAATTCTTTCTCTCCTCCTGGACACGTGCTTGTTCGCTCTCCTCCTCGTCTCGACTTGTGCCCTGCCCCCTATATCTCGTTTTTCTTCCACCTCTGCTCCTGCTTTCTCAAATCCACGTTCTCACTTAGAGACTTTTCCCAGATTGTTTTTCATGGTTTTGTTTAAATATTATTTAAATATGTCTAAACCGCAGCCGTGATGCTGACGCCGCCCTCCACCCTCCCTCCCCCCCCCCCCCAGAATTTCCATGTTTTATACGTTTCCCAGTGTGTACCCTGGATTAGAATAGGTACACCGTATCCCTGCGTGTCGTAAGAGACGACTAAGAGGGTTGGCGTCAGGAAGGGCATCCGGCCATAAAAAAAACATTGCCTCAAAAAGAGAACCATGACAATTACAACTACATATGGGCAGGGTACAGCCCGAAGTGGAGATCGGTTTCTGAGGTTTGAGACATGGAATGTAGGGACAATGACAGGGAGATCAGAAGTGGTGGAAGTATTGGTCAGAAGAAGAGTGGACATATATTGTGTGCAAGAGACGAGATGGAAGGGAAGTGGTCTGAGAATGGTGAAGGGTAGGCAGGGACAGAAATACAAGTTTGTGTGGCAAGGGTGCCTGGAGGGCGTGAATGGTGTTGGTGTCCTGTTTTCTGAGGAGTTTGTAGACAGTGTGGTGAGTGTGACTAGAGTGAGTGATAGGTTGATGATGGTGAAAATGATGATTGGAAAGCTCTTGGTGAACGTCATCTCGGGATATGCTCCGCAGGTTGGTCGGAGCGATGAAGGGAAGGACAAGTTCTGGTGTGCGATAGAGAAGCTGATGGAAAACGTGAAAGATGAGGAAGTTGTTGTGGTAGGAGGAGACCTAAATGGACATGTGGGAAGGAGTATGGATGGTTTTGATGGAGTTCATGGGGGTTACGGATATGGTGTGAGAAATGGAGAAGGTGAAAGGATTTTGGAGTTTGCTGATGGAGCTGATTTGTTGATTTGTAATACTCAGTTCCAGAAAGAGGATAATAAGCTTCTTACATACACGTCAGGTGGGTCGACGACAACCATTGACTACCTGATGGTGCGTAGGCGAGATAGGGGGCACCTCCGGGACACAAAGGTGATCTTGGGGGAGGAGGCTGTTTCACAGCACCACTTGGTTGTCTGCGACATAAGGGTGAAAGGTGCGAGGAGAGCTCGGCGATTGAAGTACCAACCGAGAATGAAGGTGTGGAGGTTGAAAGAGGTGACAGTAAGGGAGGCATTAAAAGAGAGGCTGAATAGGGTCGAGGATGATGTGGTTGAGCTTGAAAGTGGTTGGATGTCAATGAAAGCTCGTCTGTTGGGAGCCGTTGGTGAGGTATGTGGATGGACAAAAGGACCACCGAGGCACTCGGAAACATGGTGGTGGGATGATGAAGTTGGAAAGAGGATTGACGAGAAGAGGAAGAAGTTCAAGGAGTGGCAGAAGGCGAAGGGTACGGGAGCAGAAACAGCAGAGCATGAAAGTTATAAGGCAGCCAGGAAGGCTGCAAAGAAAGAGGTAGCAAAGGCGCAGGAGGCATGTAGGAAAATGTTCGGAGAACGCTTGGATTCGGAAGAGGGTCAGAAAGCAGTATTCAGGATTGCAAAGCAGATAGCGAAAGAGAGGTGTGATGTGATGGGGGTGAGTTGCTTGAAGGATGAAGTGGGACAAATCGTTGTCGACCCAGATGGAATTAAAGGAAGATGGAAAAGATATATGGAAATGCTGTTGAATAGAGAGAATGAATGGGATGGCAACATAGAGAGTAACCCAGTTTTAGGACCGGCAGAGAAGATAACTGAGAAGGAAGTTGAGGAAGCGATAAAAGCAATGAAGGGTAGAAAAGCGGGAGGGCCGACGGGAGTTGTGGGAGATATGTTGAAGGCAGCAGGAAGTTGGGGTGTGAAGAGTATGACAGAGATCTGTAATCTGGTGGTGAAAGAAGGCCGCATTCCAGTGGATTAGGAACTGAGTACCCTCGTCCCTCTATACAAGGGGAAAGGTGACCATCCGGAGTGTGGCTCATACCGAGCGATAAAGTTATTGGAGCATGGAATGAAGGTATTGGAAAGGGTGTTGGAGAGGAGGATAAGGAAGAAAGTGAAGATTGACGAAATGCAGTTTGGATTTATGCCAGGAAGAGGAACAACAGACGTGCTCCTTATTGTGAGGCAGTTGCAGGAGAAGTACATGGAGAAGCGGAAGATGTTGTTTCTTGGGTTTGTTGATCTGGAGAAAGCATTCGATAGGGTTCCACACAAAGTATTGACATGGGCATTGAGGAAGTTAGGAGTGGAGGAATGGTTGATCAGAGTAGTGATGGCAATGTACAAAAGAGCGCGCACATCTGTAAGGACGAAGGACGGGAACAGTGGTGAGTTTGAGGTGAAGGTGGGAGTGCATCAGGAGTCGGTACTAAGTCCACTACTATTTGTAGCTATGATGGAGGTGCTGGCTCAGAACGTAAAGGAGGGTTTACCGTGGGAGTTGTTGTATGCAGATGATCTGGTGTTGATTGCGGAAAGTATGGAAGGACTGAAGGAAAAGATGAACAAGTGGAAGGAATGTATGGAGACAAAAGGTCTGAAGGTGAATATCGGAAAGACGAACGTGATGGCAGGTGGTAAAGCATGTGGTGAGGTGGAAAGAACTGGGATGTGGCCCTGTGCTGTGTGTAGGAAGGGTGTCGGAGTGAACTCCATTCAATGTACAATGTGCGCTGAGTGGGTTCATCAAATATGTAGTGGTCTGAGAGGGTCATTAACCAGTGTGGCAGCTACATTCAAATGTAAGGTGTGCACAGAGGGAGCTGCAGATGGAGGAAATGTTGAGTTGGATCTTGGAGACGGCGTGAAGCTGGAAGGTGTGAAAACATTTTGCTACCTCGGAGACATGCTGAATGGAGAAGGTGGATCAGACTCGGCAACGGTTGCTGGAGTGAGATGTGCATGGAAGAAGTTTCGGGAACTGAGTGGCATGCTGTTGATGAGGGGAGTGTCGTTGAAGCTGAAGGGAAAGGTGTATGCTGCATGTGTGAGAAGTGTTATGATTTATGGGAGCGAGACATGGGTAATGAACGTAGAGCAGCAACGAAGGTTGGAAAGGGTGGAAATGCGAATGGTTCGGTGGATGTGTGGAGTATCGTTGAGAGAGAGGAAGACAAATGATGAATTGCGAAAGATGATGGGAATAGAGCCTGTGATTGATGCTGTGAAGAGGAACAGGTTGAGATGGTTTGGTCATGTGTTGAGGAAGGATGAAAGTGACTGGTTGAGAAGAGTGATGGAAATGAATGTAGAAGGAAGTAGAGGACGGGGAAGACCGAGAAAGACTTGGCTAAAGATGGTTGAAGAAGAAATGCGGGCAAGGGGGTTAACAAGGAGAGATGCAGAAAATAGGGCAAAATGGAGAAGATTGTCATGGGGACCGCAAGGCTAACCCCCGCTCTAGTAGGGAAAATGGCCTTTAAAATGCATGTTGTTGTTTGTTGTATTCTAAGGGGTAATTATAAAGGGTTATTCTAAGAGGTTCTAAGGGGTAATTATAAAGGGTAATTATTTGAGGTTCTATGGAGTAATTATAAAGGGTTATTCTAAGAGTTTCTAAAGGGTATTTTAAGGGGTTATTCTTCGAGGTTCTAAGGGGGTAATTATAAAGGGTTATTCGAAGGGGGTAATTATAAAGGGTTATTCTAAGAGGTTCGAAAGGGTAATTACAAAGGGTTATTCTCAGTCTCTAATAGGTTCTATGGGGTAATTATAAAGGGTTATTCTCAGAGGTTCGAAGGGGTAATTATAAAGGGTTATTCTAAGGGGTAATTACAAAGGGTTATTCTAAGAGGTTTTAAGGGGGTAATTATGAAGTGTTATTCTAAGAGGTTCTAAAGGGTAATTTTGAAGGCTTATTCTGAGGTTCTAAGGGGTAATTATAAAAGGTTATTCTAAGAGGTTCTCAGGGGTAATTATATAGGGTTATTCTCAGAGGTTCTAAGGGGTAATTAAAAAGGGTTATTCTAAGGGGTAATTACAAAGGGTTATTGTTAGAGGTTCTAAGGGGTAATTATAAAGGGTTATTCTAAGGGGTAATTATAAAGGGTTATTCTAAGGGGTAATTATAAAGGGTTATTCTAAGAGGTTCTAAGGGGTAATTAAAAGGGTTATTCCAAGGGGTAATTATAAAGGGTTATTCTAAGGGGTAATTATAAAGGGTAATTATTAGAGGTTCTATGGAGTAATTATAAAGGGTTATTCTAAGTTTCTGAAGGGTATTTTAAGGGGTTATTCTTAGAGGTTCTAAGGGGGTAATTATAAAGGGTTATTCGAAGGGGGTAATTATAAAGGGTTATTCTAAGAGGTTGGAAAGGGTAATTATTATATTATTTATTAAATCTTAGATTATTTTATTAAATTTATTAAATTGTTTATTAAATTTTTTAATCTTAGGTTATTCTTAGAGGTTCGAAAGGGTAATATATTATATATATAAAGGGTTATTCTACGAGGTTCGAAAGGGTAATTATAAAGGGTTATTCTAAGTCTCTAAGAGGTTCTATGGGGTAATTATAAAGGGTTATTCTCAGAGGTTCTAAGGGGTAATTATAAAGGGTTATTCTAAGGGGTAATTCTAAAAGGTTATTCTCAGAGGTTCTCAGGGGTAATTATAAAGGGTAATTCAAAGAGGTTCTGTGGGGTAATTATCAAGGGTTATTCAAAGAGGTTCTAAAGGGTAATTTTAAAGGGTTATTCTAAGAGGTTCTAAGGGGTAATTATATAGGGTTATTCTCAGAGGTTCTAAGGGGTAATTATAAAGGGTTATTCTAAGGGGTAATTACAAAGGGTTATTCTTAGAGGTTCTAAGGGGTAATTATGAAGTGTTGTTCTAAGAGGTCCTAAAGGGTAATTTTGAAGGCTTTGTCTAAGAGGTTCTAAGGAGTTCTAAGGGTTATTCTAAGGGGTAATTACAAAGGGTTATTCTTAGAGGTTCTAAGGGGTAATTATAAAGGGTTATTCTAAGGGGTAATTATAAAGGGTTATTCTAAGGGGTAATTATAAAGGGTTATTCTAAGAGGTTCTAAGGGGTAATTATAAAGGGTTATTCCAAGGGGTAATTATAAAGGGTTATTCTAAGGGGTAATTATAAAGGGTAATTATTAGAGGTTCTATGGAGTAATCATAAAGGGTTATTCTAAGAGGTTCTAAGGGGTAATTATAAAGGGTTATACTAAGAGGTCTAAGGAGTAATTATAAACGGTTATTCTAAGAGGTTCTAAGGGGTCATTATAAAGGGTTATTCTAAGAGGTTCTAACGGGTAATTATAAAGGGTTATTCTAAGGGGTAATTGTTGTAAAATAATCAGATCTACAACAGGTCTCAGAAGGTGAGTTCAATCTGAATCGAACACCAGCAATATCTGAAAGAGAATTAGCAATCATCGGATCAATATATGTCAAGCATATAAGCAATAAGAGTATCATAGTCAAGCACGCAAGCAAGCGACATGAAAAGTGGTTCCCTTACCATTGTAAGCATACATGTGGATATAGCGTGATAAATGTCTCAGGACTGCGCTTCGCGACTCGGAGCTAAGTTGTTATAATAGCCACGTAGTGGAGAGAAGCGGTAATGGCGCCTGGGTCGCAACTTGGATACATTTTCATCACATTTCTCCCCGGGTTTAAAACTTCGCAAGCAAGCCGGTGAGCATCAAGCATATAACTACAGTTGGCAGCTGAGTACATGAGAGTTACATCACGACCAGCCAAAACGATCAGGGCGGCGAATCTCTCGTCCCGTACGCCTGCGGTACACGTCAGGGCCCTCGGTAACAGCATCTTGTTTGACTCCATCAGGAGTGTTCTCAGTCGTCGGTGACAGGGGTGGTGCAATTATCTCTGGCGGCTCGGGCAAGGGAAGGGGGAGACGCGAGGGCGAATTCCCCAACACCGGGTTCCCCGAGCAGAGCTCGGTCCCAACGGGATCCCCACAGGGCGCGAGTTGACGGATCGACACAGTGGACTCACGTCCATCGGGCAGTTGGACTCGAGCATGATCAGGATTAGTTTGAAGGATCTGAACCTTGTCAACAAGTGGGTCATATTTGCTCGTGCGCACCGCCCGTTTGAGAAAGGCCGGACCGGGCTGAGCGAGCCACCCAGGCAGAGGGTGGACAGATCCCGTGCGACGCTGGTAACAAAAGAAACGATCGTGCGAAATTTCATTTGCAGCCGTGCATAGGAGTGAGCGGATTGAATGAAGGGCCCCATGCACCATACCAGTCCATTGGTCCGGTCGCAGGCCATGAGACTTGAGGCCCAAAGAGATGGCCCTCCATCTTGTGCCATTAAAGCGCTCCACGCAACCATTAGCATGGGGCTGTACGGTGTGGTGTAGCTAGACGCAATATTACGCTGCAACAGGAAGGTCCGCACATCCTGTGACAAGAACACCGCTCCTCGGTCAGTATGCACATACCCCGGATTTCCAAACATCAAAAACAGGTATTGCAGACATCGGATAACCGTAGCCGCGGACATATCGCTGCATGGGAAGGCAAAAGGGAATCTAGAGTATTTGTCCACAATGGTGAGGAGGTAACGAGATGCCCCGGAGGCAGGTAGCGGCCCTTTGAAGTCCATCGCCAATCGGTCCCAGGGCTTAGTAGCCTGAATCAGCGTCCCCATGTCGGGTTTATAGAAACGGGGTTTGAGTTCGGCGCAAACAGGACAAGAGCGACATAAATGACGAACGTCCTCGACAGAGTAGGGCAAATTGCGGCTTCGCACAAATGAACCAGACGAGTCACCCCAGGGTGACACAAGGTATCATGGAGAATGCGTAAATCATCGGAGGAGCTTAAACTCGCACAAACTCCTGGTCTGGATAAAGCGGCTGCTGCGTGATTCTCCCGCCCAGGGCGATACTTGATACCAAAGGTATAATCGGCAAGCTCAATGCGCCAGCGAGTGATTTTCTCATTTTTAATGCGCTGGGCATGTCTTGTGTCATACATGAAAGCTACACTTTGCTGATCGGTAATGACATCGAAGCGTTTACCAAGCAAATAGGGTCTCCAACGACGTATCGACTCAACTATCACATCTGCTTCCTTCTCCACAGAAGAATGACGTTTCTCAGCAGAGGATAACATCCTTGAGAAGAACGCCACAGGCTTCCCCCCTTCAGAGAGAGTAGCAGCAATGGCGTGATCCGACGCGTCACTCTCGAGGACAAAGGGAACGTTATCGTCGATAGAAGACACAGCAGCGCCCGCTATATCCGACTTCAGAGCCTGGAAGGTGACCTTGGCAGCGGGAGGGAGAGGGAACGTGTTACAATCAATGAGGGGACGAAGCTTCTCGGAGTAACTTTCGACCCACTTTGAATAATGTGCAAACAGCCCGAGGTCACGCTTCAAAGAAGCACGATCATGCGGCGGCGCCATGTCAAGCAACGGGCGGAGACGTTCCTTGTCAGGTGTTATGGTTCCCTGGGTCACAGTGTACCACAGGAGATCAATCGTCCTCGAGGAGTAACGACATTTGTCCTCATTTAACGTCAGACTATACTTTCGCGCCACCTGGAGGAAGCGTTTCAAATTGGCGTCATGGTGAGTCTGCTCGTAGCTGCAGACCGTTAGGTTATCCAAATACACAAAAACGTCTGTTAATTGTTCTTTTGCAACGAAGTCGTCCATAGCTCTCTGGAAGCACGAGAACCCATTCGTTATTCCGAAAGGAAGCCGCGTAAACTGATACAACCTCTGTCCGGATTCAAAAGCTGTATAAATTTTGTCGTCTGCCGCCATAGGGATTTGATGATACGCACTCCGGAGATCGAGAGTGCTGTACACGCCATATTGGGTGACCTGTCAAACCAGAGAATCCAATCCTGGTAGCGGGTAGGCATCCAGAAGCGTAAATCTGTTAATGGTTTGCGAATAATCGATTACCATGCGCTTGCGATGATTTTCGGATTGCACGACCACAACTTGCGCACGCCAAGGAGAACGGCTGGGCTCGATAATGCCTTCATGGAGGAGTTTGCTAGTCTCCTCAGAAATGAATTGAGTATCAGCCCGGGAATAGCGCCGGGATTTGATCGCAATTGGGGTGCAATCCGAAGTCAGGTTCGGAAACAAAGTCATCGGTTCAATAGACATTCCTGCCAGGGCGCATACCGAGAGCATGTCATCTCCCCCAAATGTCATTTCTAGGCGACCGTGGCGCTCGAGAAAATCGTGCCCTAATAGAACTTCGGCACATAAGGTGGGCAGTACCATTAGGTGAACATCAGGGTACATTTTACCATTAATAACTAACTTAACATGACATTCTCCCCTTTTCCGCATCCATAAAGCTTGCGATGCCATATAGATTCTGCGCGATCCTCCGAGGATAGGCCACCCGTGACGGCGGCCGAGACCCATATCGACGTAGCTCTCGGTCGATCCCGTGTCGACCAAAGCTCCAGCTGTGGTCCCTTCGATCAGGACTGGAACGACGGCTCTGGTCCCTGAGGAACACACAGCCCTGAGGTCTGGGCTGCACCGGAATGGCCTGGGGCGATGCGCGTGCCATACGCGTCGAGTTGATGCCAGCCATTGTTGGTCGGGAGCGCGGCGTGCGCCCCGATCGGCATGCTTTGGCAAAGTGACCCTTCCGGCCACAAGAATGACAAGAAACTTCACGCGCCGGGCAAGCAGCACGGAGATGATTTATATTTCCGCAGAAGAAGCACTTCGCGTTGCTCCCGGCCAAGGTAGTCGCGGCGAGGCTCGTACCTTCGGCTCCGAGTGCCTCAGCTGCCTCGGGCTGTGTGTCGGGAGCAGCGAACTCCATAGCAGCTTTGGTCTCCGAGCGCCGCTCTTCAGTCAGCCCCGCTGTAATGTAAGGCCATCCATAAACCTCAGATTGTGCCTTAGCTTCGAAAAGCACAATAGCTTGATCGAGGGCCTGTTTCAGCGTCAGGTTAGGTTCTTCCAGCAGACGTCGCCGGGTGCTCGTAGAGTAAAGTCCAGAAATGAAAGCGTCTCACATTAAATCATCACACATTTGCTCGTGGGTTCGGGTCTCATGAGCACATTCTTTGCCAAGACGCCGCAATTCTTGGGCAAAATGAGTGAGGGACTCCGAAGCGTCCTGCTTCCTGGAGGCGAGCTGGTACCGCGTGTGAATAACATTCCACGGCTTGATATAGATGGCGTGCAGGTCAGTCACGGCATCGTCGAATGTCGCACAATGAGATGATGATGATGATGATGATGCATTTATTTTATATAGCGCTTTTCAGGAAGCCCAAAGACGCTTTGACAGAGTGCAAAACATAACGCATAGCAAAACATAAAGACAATTGCAAAAAAAGAAGAATCAATAGGGAAATATTCAAAGCACAAAGGAGGGAGAAGGAGAGGAGATAGTCAGGGGTTAGATGCTGTGGGTTAAATGTTGAATGCAGTGTTGAACAGGTGGGTCTTGAGTGATGTTTTGAATGTGGTGAGTGAGGAGGAGTCTCTGATGGTGTGAGGTAGCGAGTTCCAGAGGGTGGGAGCAGCGATGGAGATATGTAGTCGTGAACGACGTGGGTCACATGGGAGTTCAGCACTGCACGCTTCACCTCGTCTGTGATGTCGGTATGCCCTTGCAGGTAGCTGTTCAGCAGACTGAGCCAGTGCTTGAGCTGGCTCGGAGTTTCTGCAGTTTGTGGGTCCGCTCCAAACGTGGGCAACTGTAAAAGCGTGTGGGTCATGTTGATCTTGGATGATGGCAATAGCTCGATTCAGATTAAGTGTTGGAAAATAATCATATCTACAACAGGTCTCTGAAGGTGAGTTTAATCTGAATCGAACACCAGCAATATCAGAAAGAGAATTAGCAATCATAGGATCAATATATGTCAAGCATATAAGCAATAAGAGTATCATAGTCAAGTACGCAAGCAAGCGACATGAAAAGTGGTTCCCTTACCATTCTAAGCATACACATGGATAAAGCATGATAAATGTCTCAGGACTGCGCTTCGCGACTCGGAGCTAAGTTCTTATAATAGCCACGTAGTGGAGAGAAGCGGTAATGGCGCCTGGTTCACAACTGGGATACATTTTCATCACAGTAATTATAAAGGGTTATTCTAAGAGGTTCTCAGGGGTAATTATAAAGGGTTATTCTAAGGGGTAATTATAAAGGGTTATTCTCAGAGGTTCTTAGGGGTAATTATAAAGGGTTATTCGAAGGGGTAATTATAAAGGGTTATTCTAAGGGGTAATTACAAAGGGTTATTCTAAGAGGTTCTCAGGGGTAATTATAAAGGGTTATTCTAAGGGGTAATTATAAAGGGTTATTCTCAGAGGTTCTTAGGGGTAATTATAAAGGGTTATTCGAAGAGGTAATTATGAAGGGTTATTCTAAGGGGTAATTATAAAGGGTTATTCTCAGAGGTTCTTAGGGGTAATTATAAAGGGTTATTCGAAGGGGTAATTATGAAGGGTTATTCTCAGAGGATCTTCGGGGTGATTATAAATTCTTTGAGGTTCTGAGGGGTAATTATAAAGGGTTATTCTCAGAGGTTCTAAGGGGTAATTATGAAGGGTTATTCTCAGAGGTTCTAAGGGGTAATTATGAAGGGTTAATCTCAGAGGTTCTAAGGGGTAATTATAAAGGGTTAATCTCAGAGGTTCTAAGGGGTAATTATAAAGCGTTAATCTCAGAGGTTCTAAGGGGGTAATTATAAAGGGTTAATCTCAGAGGTTCTAAGGGGTAATTATAAAGGGTTAATCTCAGAGGTTCTAAGGGGTAATTATAAAGCATTAATCTCAGAGGTTCTAAGGGGGTAATTATAAAGGGTTAATCTCAGAGGTTCTAAGGGGTAATTATAAAGGTTTAATCTCAGAGGTTCTAAGGGGTAATTATAAAGGGTTAATCTCAGAGGTTCTAAGGGGTAATTATAAAGGGTTAATCTCAGAGGTTCGAAGGGGTAATTATAAAGGGTTATTCTCAGAGGTTCTAAGGGGTAATTATGAAGGGTTAATCTCAGAGGTTCTAAGGGGTAATTATAAAGGGTTAATCTCTGAGGTTCTAAGGGGTAATTATAAAGGGTTAATCTCAGAGGTTCGAAGGGGTAATTATAAAGGGTTATTCTTTGAGGTTCAGATGCGGTAATTATGAAGGGTTATTCTCAGAGGTTCTAAGGGGTGATTATAAAGGGTTATTCTTTGAGGTTCTGAGGGGTAATTATGAAGGGTTATTCTCAGAGGTTCTAAGGGGTAATTATAAAGGGTTAATCTCAGAGGTTCTAAGGGGTAATTATAAAGGGTTAATCTCAGAGGTTCTAAGGGGTAATTATAAAGGGTTAATCTCAGAGGTTCTAAGGGGTGATTATAAAGGGTTATTCTAAGGGGTAATTATAAAGGGTTATTCTAAGGGGTAATTATAAAGGGTTATTCTCAGAGGTTCTAAGGGCTAATTATAAAGGGTTATTCTAAGGGGTAATTATAAAGGGTTATTCTAAGGGGTAATTATAAAGGGTTATTCTCAGAGGTTCTCAGGGGTAATTATAAAGGGTTATTCTAAGGGGTAATTATAAAGGGTTATTCTAAGGGGTAATTATAAAGGGTTATTCTCAGAGGTTCTCAGGGGTAATTATAAAGGGTTATTCTAAGGGGTAATTATAAAGGGTTATTCTAAGGGGTAATTATAAAGGGTTATTCTCAGAGGTTCTAGGAGGTAATTATAAAGGGTTAATCTCAGAGGTTCTAAGGGGTAATTATAAAGGTTTAATCTCAGAGGTTCTAAGGGGTAATTATAAAGGGTTATTCTCAGAGGTTGTAAGGGGTAATTATAAAGGGTTATTCTTTGAGATTCTGAGGGGTAATTATGAAGGGTTATTCTCAGAGGTTCTAAGTTGGTAATTATAAAGGGTTATTCTTTGAGATTCTGAGGGGTAATTATAAAGGGTTATTCTCAGAGGTTCTAAGGGGTAATTATAAAGGGTTAATCTCAGAGGTTGTAAGGGGTAATTATAAAGGGTTAATCTCAGAGGTTGTAAGGGGTAATTATAAAGGGTTATTCTTTGAGCTGCTGAGGGGTAATTATAAAGGGTTATTCTCAGAGGTTCTAAGGGGTAATTATGAAGGGTTATTCTCAGAGGTTCTAAGGGGTAATTATATAGGGTTATTCTCAGAGGTTCTAAGGGGTAATTATAAAGGGTTATTCTCAGAGGTTCTAAGGGGTAATTATAAAGGGTTAATCTCAGAGGTTCTAAGGGGTAATTACAAAGGGTTATTCTCAGAGGTTCTAAGGGGTAATTATGAAGGGTTAATCTCAGAGGTTCTAAGGGGTAATTATGAAGGGTTATTCTCAGAGGTTCTAAGGGGTAATTATAAAGGGTTAATCTCAGAGGTTCTAAGGGGTAATTATAAAGGGTTATTCTCAGAGGTTCTAAGGGGTAATTATAAAGGGTTATTCTCAGAGGTTCTCAGGGGTAATTATAAAGGGTTATTCTAAGGGGTAATTATAAAGGGTTATTCTAAGGGGTAATTATAAAGGGTTATTCTCAGAGGTTCTAAGGGGTAATTATAAAGGGTTAATCTCAGAGGTTCTAAGGGGTAATTATAAAGGTTTAATCTCAGAGGTTCTAAGGGGTAATTATAAAGGGTTATTCTCAGAGGTTCTAAGGGGTAATTATAAAGGGTTAATCTCAGAGGTTCTAAGGGGTAATTATAAAGGTTTAATCTCAGAGGTTCTAAGGGGTAATTATAAAGGGTTATTCTCAGAGGTTGTAAGGGGTAATTATAAAGGTTTAATCTCAGAGGTTCTCAGGGGTAATTATAAAGGGTTAATCTCAGAGGTTCTAAGGGGTAATTATAAAGGTTTAATCTCAGAGGTTCTAAGGGGTAATTATAAAGGGTTATTCTCAGAGGTTGTAAGGGGTAATTATAAAGGGTTATTCTTTGAGATTCTGAGGGGTAATTATGAAGGGTTATTCTCAGAGGTTCTAAGGGGGTAATTATAAAGGGTTATTCTTTGAGATTCTGAGGGGTAATTATGAAGGGTTATTCTTTGAGATTCTGAGGGGTAATTATAAAGGGTTATTCTTTGAGATTCTGAGGGGTAATTATAAAGGGTTATTCTTTGAGATTCTGAGGGGTAATTATGAAGGGTTATTCTTTGAGATTCTGAGGGGTAATTATGAAGGGTTATTCTCAGAGGTTCTAAGTTGGTAATTATAAAGGGTTATTCTTTGAGATTCTGAGGGGTAATTATAAAGGGTTAATCTCAGAGGTTCTAAGGGGTAATTACAAAGGGTTATTCTCAGAGGTTCTAAGGGGTAATTATAAAGGGTTAATCTCAGAGGTTGTAAGGGGTAATTATAAAGGGTTATTCTTTTTGCTGCTGAGGGGTAATTATGAAGGGTTATTCTCAGAGGTTCTAAGGGGTAATTTTAAAGGGTTATTCTCAGAGGTTCTAAGGGGTAATTATGAAGGGTTATTCCTCGAGGTTCTCAGGGGTAATTATAAAGGGTTAATCTCAGAGGTTCTAAGGGGTAATTATGAAGGGTTATTCTCAGAGGTTCTAGGGGGTAATTATAAAGGGTTAATCTCAGAGGTTCTAAGGGGTAATTATAAAGGGTAAATCTCAGAGGTTCTAAGGGGTAATTATGAAGGGTTATTCTCAGAGGTTCTAAGGGGTAATTATAAAGGGTTATTCTCAGAGGTTCTAGGGGGTAATTATAAAGGGTTAATCTCAGAGGTTCTAAGGGGTAATTATAAGAGGTTAATCTCAGAGGTTCTAAGGGGTAATTATAAAGGGTTATTCTCAGAGGTTCTAAGGGGTCGGCTAATTATAAAGGGTTATTCTCAGAGGTTCTAAGGGGTAATTATAAAGGGTTATTCTTTGAGGTTCTGAGGGGTAATTATAAAGGGTTATTCTCATCGGTTCTAAGGGGTAATTATAAAGGGTTATTCTCAGAGGTTCTAAGGGGTAATTATAAAGGGTTATTCTTTGAGGTTCTGAGGGGTAATTATAAAGGGTTATTCTTTGAGGTTCTGAGGGGTAATTATAAAGGGTTATTCTCAGAGGTTCTAAGGGGTAATTATGAAGGGTTATTCGCAGAGGTTCTAAGGGGTAATTATAAGGGGTTAATCTCAGAGTTTCTAATGGGGGTAATTATAAAGGGTTAATCTCAGAGGTTCTAAGGGGTAATTATAAAGTGTTATTCTCAGAGGTTCTAAGGGGTAATTATGAAGGGTTATTCCTCGAGGTTCTCAGGGGTAATTATAAAGCGTTAATCTCAGAGGTTCTAAGGGGTAATTATAAAGGGTTATTCTCAGAGGTTGTAAGGGGTAATTATGAAGGGTTATTCCTCGAGGTTCTCAGGGGTAATTATAAAGGGTTAATCTCAGAGGTTCTAAGGGGTAATTATAAAGCGTTAATCTCAGAGGTTCTAAGGGGTAATTATAAAGGGTTATTCTCAGAGGTTGTAAGGGGTAATTATAAAGGGTTAATCTCAGAGGTTCTAAGGGGTAATTATAAAGCGTTAATCTCAGAGGTTCTAAGGGGTAATTATAAAGGGTTATTCTCAGAGGTTGTAAGGGGTAATTATGAAGGGTTATTCCTCGAGGTTCTCAGGGGTAATTATAAAGGGTTAATCTCAGAGGTTCTAAGGGGTAATTATAAAGCGTTAATCTCAGAGGTTCTAAGGGGTAATTATAAAGGGTTATTCTCAGAGGTTGTAAGGGGTAATTATAAAGGGTTAATCTCAGAGGTTCTAAGGGGTAATTATAAAGTGTTATTCTCAGAGGTGCTAAGGGGTAATTATGAAGGGTTATTCCTCGAGGTTCTCAGGGGTAATTATAAAGGGTTAATCTCAGAGGTTCTAAGGGGTAATTATAAAGCGTTAATCTCAGAGGTTCTAAGGGGTAATTATAAAGGGTTATTTTCAGAGGTTGTAAGGGGTAATTATAAAGGGTCATTCTCAGAGGTTCTAAGGGGTAATTATAAAGGGTTATTCTCAGAGGTTCTAAGGGGTAATTATAAAGGGTTATTCCTCGAGGTTCTCAGGGGTAATTATAAAGGGTTAATCTCAGAGGTTCGAAGGGGTAATTATAAAGCGTTAATCTCAGAGGTTCTAAGGGGTAATTATAAAGCGTTAATCTCAGAGGTTCTAAGGGGTAATTATAAAGGGTTATTCTCAGAGGTTCCTCAGGGGTAATTATAAAGGGTTATTCTCAGAGGTTCTAAGGGGTAATTATAAAGGGGTATTGTCAGAGGTTCTAAGGGGTAATTATAAAGGGTTATTCCTCGAGGTTCTCAGGGGTCATTATAAAGGGTTAATCTTTGAGGTTCTGAGGGGTGATTATAAAGGGTTATTCTCAGAGGTTCTAAGGGGTAATTAGAAAGGGTTATTCTTTGAGGTTCTGAGGGGTGATTATAAAGGGTTATTCTCAGAGGTTCTAAGGGGTAATTATAAAGGGTTATTCTCAGAGGTTCTAAGGGGTAATTATAAAGGGTTAATCTCAGAGGTTCTAAGGGGTAATTATAAAGGTTTAATCTCAGAGGTTCTAAGGGGTAATTATAAAGGGTTATTCTCAGAGGTTGTAAGGGGTAATTATAAAGGTTTAATCTCAGAGGTTCTCAGGGGTAATTATAAAGGGTTAATCTCAGAGGTTCTAAGGGGTAATTATAAAGGTTTAATCTCAGAGGTTCTAAGGGGTAATTATAAAGGGTTATTCTCAGAGGTTGTAAGGGGTAATTATAAAGGGTTATTCTTTGAGATTCTGAGGGGTAATTATGAAGGGTTATTCTCAGAGGTTCTAAGGGGGTAATTATAAAGGGTTATTCTTTGAGATTCTGAGGGGTAATTATGAAGGGTTATTCTTTGAGATTCTGAGGGGTAATTATAAAGGGTTATTCTTTGAGATTCTGAGGGGTAATTATAAAGGGTTATTCTTTGAGATTCTGAGGGGTAATTATGAAGGGTTATTCTTTGAGATTCTGAGGGGTAATTATGAAGGGTTATTCTCAGAGGTTCTAAGTTGGTAATTATAAAGGGTTATTCTTTGAGATTCTGAGGGGTAATTATAAAGGGTTAATCTCAGAGGTTCTAAGGGGTAATTACAAAGGGTTATTCTCAGAGGTTCTAAGGGGTAATTATAAAGGGTTAATCTCAGAGGTTGTAAGGGGTAATTATAAAGGGTTATTCTTTTTGCTGCTGAGGGGTAATTATGAAGGGTTATTCTCAGAGGTTCTAAGGGGTAATTTTAAAGGGTTATTCTCAGAGGTTCTAAGGGGTAATTATGAAGGGTTATTCCTCGAGGTTCTCAGGGGTAATTATAAAGGGTTAATCTCAGAGGTTCTAAGGGGTAATTATGAAGGGTTATTCTCAGAGGTTCTAGGGGGTAATTATAAAGGGTTAATCTCAGAGGTTCTAAGGGGTAATTATAAAGGGTAAATCTCAGAGGTTCTAAGGGGTAATTATGAAGGGTTATTCTCAGAGGTTCTAAGGGGTAATTATAAAGGGTTATTCTCAGAGGTTCTAGGGGGTAATTATAAAGGGTTAATCTCAGAGGTTCTAAGGGGTAATTATAAGAGGTTAATCTCAGAGGTTCTAAGGGGTAATTATAAAGGGTTATTCTCAGAGGTTCTAAGGGGTCGGCTAATTATAAAGGGTTATTCTCAGAGGTTCTAAGGGGTAATTATAAAGGGTTATTCTTTGAGGTTCTGAGGGGTAATTATAAAGGGTTATTCTCATCGGTTCTAAGGGGTAATTATAAAGGGTTATTCTCAGAGGTTCTAAGGGGTAATTATAAAGGGTTATTCTTTGAGGTTCTGAGGGGTAATTATAAAGGGTTATTCTTTGAGGTTCTGAGGGGTAATTATAAAGGGTTATTCTCAGAGGTTCTAAGGGGTAATTATGAAGGGTTATTCGCAGAGGTTCTAAGGGGTAATTATAAGGGGTTAATCTCAGAGTTTCTAATGGGGGTAATTATAAAGGGTTAATCTCAGAGGTTCTAAGGGGTAATTATAAAGTGTTATTCTCAGAGGTTCTAAGGGGTAATTATGAAGGGTTATTCCTCGAGGTTCTCAGGGGTAATTATAAAGCGTTAATCTCAGAGGTTCTAAGGGGTAATTATAAAGGGTTATTCTCAGAGGTTGTAAGGGGTAATTATGAAGGGTTATTCCTCGAGGTTCTCAGGGGTAATTATAAAGGGTTAATCTCAGAGGTTCTAAGGGGTAATTATAAAGCGTTAATCTCAGAGGTTCTAAGGGGTAATTATAAAGGGTTATTCTCAGAGGTTGTAAGGGGTAATTATAAAGGGTTAATCTCAGAGGTTCTAAGGGGTAATTATAAAGCGTTAATCTCAGAGGTTCTAAGGGGTAATTATAAAGGGTTATTCTCAGAGGTTGTAAGGGGTAATTATGAAGGGTTATTCCTCGAGGTTCTCAGGGGTAATTATAAAGGGTTAATCTCAGAGGTTCTAAGGGGTAATTATAAAGCGTTAATCTCAGAGGTTCTAAGGGGTAATTATAAAGGGTTATTCTCAGAGGTTGTAAGGGGTAATTATAAAGGGTTAATCTCAGAGGTTCTAAGGGGTAATTATAAAGTGTTATTCTCAGAGGTGCTAAGGGGTAATTATGAAGGGTTATTCCTCGAGGTTCTCAGGGGTAATTATAAAGGGTTAATCTCAGAGGTTCTAAGGGGTAATTATAAAGCGTTAATCTCAGAGGTTCTAAGGGGTAATTATAAAGGGTTATTTTCAGAGGTTGTAAGGGGTAATTATAAAGGGTCATTCTCAGAGGTTCTAAGGGGTAATTATAAAGGGTTATTCTCAGAGGTTCTAAGGGGTAATTATAAAGGGTTATTCCTCGAGGTTCTCAGGGGTAATTATAAAGGGTTAATCTCAGAGGTTCGAAGGGGTAATTATAAAGCGTTAATCTCAGAGGTTCTAAGGGGTAATTATAAAGCGTTAATCTCAGAGGTTCTAAGGGGTAATTATAAAGGGTTATTCTCAGAGGTTCCTCAGGGGTAATTATAAAGGGTTATTCTCAGAGGTTCTAAGGGGTAATTATAAAGGGGTATTGTCAGAGGTTCTAAGGGGTAATTATAAAGGGTTATTCCTCGAGGTTCTCAGGGGTCATTATAAAGGGTTAATCTTTGAGGTTCTGAGGGGTGATTATAAAGGGTTATTCTCAGAGGTTCTAAGGGGTAATTAGAAAGGGTTATTCTTTGAGGTTCTGAGGGGTGATTATAAAGGGTTATTCTCAGAGGTTCTAAGGGGTAATTATAAAGGGTTATTCGAAGAGGTTCTAAGGGGTAATTACAAAGGGTTATTCTTTGAGGTTCTGTGGGGGAATTATAAAGGGTTATTCTCCGAGGTTCTAAGGGGTTATTATTAAGGGTTATTCTTTGAGGTTCTGAGGGGTAATTATAAAGGGTTAATCTCAGAGGTTCTAAGGGGTAATTACAAAGGGATATTCTCAGAGGTTCTCAGGGGTAATTATAAAGGGTTATTCTAAGGGGTAATTATGAAGGGTTATTCTCAGAGGTTCTAAGGGGTAATTATAAAGGGTTAATCTCAGAGGTTCTAAGGGGTAATTATAAAGGGTTATTCTCAGAGGTTGTAAGGGGTAATTATAAAGGGTTATTCTTTGAGATTCTGAGGGATAATTATGAAGGGTTATTCTCAGAGGTTCTATGGGGTAATTATGAAGGGTTATTCTCAGAGGTTCTAAAGGGTGATTATAAAGGGTTAATCTCAGAGGTTCTAAGGGGTAATTATAAAGGGTTATTCTCAGAGGTTCTAAGGGGGTAATTATAAAGGGTTATTCTCAGAGGTTCGAAGGGGTAATTATGAAGGGTTATTCTCAGAGGTTCTAAGGGGTAATTATAAAGGGTTATTCTAAGGGGTAATTATAAAGGGTTATTCTAAGGGGTAATTATAAAGGGTTATTCTCAGAGGTTCTAAGGGGTAATTATAAAGGGTTAATCTCAGAGGTTCTAAGGGGTAATTATAAAGGTTTAATCTCAGAGGTTCTAAGGGGTAATTATAAAGGGTTATTCTCAGAGGTTCTAAGGGGTAATTATAAAGGGTTAATCTCAGAGGTTCTAAGGGGTAATTATAAAGGTTTAATCTCAGAGGTTCTAAGGGGTAATTATAAAGGGTTATTCTCAGAGGTTGTAAGGGGTAATTATAAAGGTTTAATCTCAGAGGTTCTCAGGGGTAATTATAAAGGGTTAATCTCAGAGGTTCTAAGGGGTAATTATAAAGGTTTAATCTCAGAGGTTCTAAGGGGTAATTATAAAGGGTTATTCTCAGAGGTTGTAAGGGGTAATTATAAAGGGTTATTCTTTGAGATTCTGAGGGGTAATTATGAAGGGTTATTCTCAGAGGTTCTAAGTTGGTAATTATAAAGGGTTATTCTTTGAGATTCTGAGGGGTAATTATAAAGGGTTAATCTCAGAGGTTCTATGGGGTAATTACAAAGGGTTATTCTCAGAGGTTCTAAGGGGTAATTATAAAGGGTTAATCTCAGAGGTTGTAAGGGGTAATTATAAAGGGTTATTCTTTGAGCTGCTGAGGGGTAATTATGAAGGGTTATTCTCAGAGGTTCTAAGGGGTAATTATAAAGGGTTATTCTCAGAGGTTCTAAGGGGTAATTATGAAGGGTTATTCCTCGAGGTTCTCAGGGGTAATTATAAAGGGTTAATCTCAGAGGTTCTAAGGGGTAATTATGAAGGGTTATTCTCAGAGGTTCTAGGGGGTAATTATAAAGGGTTAATCTCAGAGGTTCTAAGGGGTAATTATAAAGGGTAAATCTCAGAGGTTCTAAGGGGTAATTATGAAGGGTTATTCTCAGAGGTTCTAAGGGGTAATTATAAAGGGTTATTCTCAGAGGTTCTAGGGGGTAATTATAAAGGGTTAATCTCAGAGGTTCTAAGGGGTAATTATAAGAGGTTAATCTCAGAGGTTCTAAGGGGTAATTATAAAGGGTTATTCTCAGAGGTTCTAAGGGGTCGGCTAATTATAAAGGGTTATTCTCAGAGGTTCTAAGGGGTAATTATAAAGGGTTATTCTTTGAGGTTCTGAGGGGTAATTATAAAGGGTTATTCTCATCGGTTCTAAGGGGTAATTATAAAGGGTTATTCTCAGAGGTTCTAAGGGGTAATTATAAAGGGTTATTCTTTGAGGTTCTGAGGGGTAATTATAAAGGGTTATTCTTTGAGGTTCTGAGGGGTAATTATAAAGGGTTATTCTCAGAGGTTCTAAGGGGTAATTATGAAGGGTTATTCTCAGAGGTTCTAAGGGGTAATTATGAAGGGTTATTCGCAGAGGTTCTAAGGGGTAATTATAAGGGGTTAATCTCAGAGTTTCTAATGGGGGTAATTATAAAGGGTTAATCTCAGAGGTTCTAAGGGGTAATTATAAAGTGTTATTCTCAGAGGTTCTAAGGGGTAATTATGAAGGGTTATTCCTCGAGGTTCTCAGGGGTAATTATAAAGCGTTAATCTCAGAGGTTCTAAGGGGTAATTATAAAGGGTTATTCTCAGAGGTTGTAAGGGGTAATTATGAAGGGTTATTCCTCGAGGTTCTCAGGGGTAATTATAAAGGGTTAATCTCAGAGGTTCTAAGGGGTAATTATAAAGCGTTAATCTCAGAGGTTCTAAGGGGTAATTATAAAGGGTTATTCTCAGAGGTTGTAAGGGGTAATTATAAAGGGTTAATCTCAGAGGTTCTAAGGGGTAATTATAAAGCGTTAATCTCAGAGGTTCTAAGGGGTAATTATAAAGGGTTATTCTCAGAGGTTGTAAGGGGTAATTATGAAGGGTTATTCCTCGAGGTTCTCAGGGGTAATTATAAATGGTTAATCTCAGAGGTTCTAAGGGGTAATTATAAAGCGTTAATCTCAGAGGTTCTAAGGGGTAATTATAAAGGGTTATTCTCAGAGGTTGTAAGGGGTAATTATAAAGGGTAAATATCAGAGGTTCTAAGGGGTAATTATAAAGTGTTATTCTCAGAGGTGCTAAGGGGTAATTATGAAGGGTTATTCCTCGAGGTTCTCAGGGGTAATTATAAAGGGTTAATCTCAGAGGTTCTAAGGGGTAATTATAAAGCGTTAATCTCAGAGGTTCTAAGGGGTAATTATAAAGGGTTATTTTCAGAGGTTGTAAGGGGTAATTATAAAGGGTCATTCTCAGAGGTTCTAAGGGGTAATTATAAAGGGTTATTCTCAGAGGTTCTAAGGGGTAATTATAAAGGGTTATTCCTCGAGGTTCTCAGGGGTAATTATAAAGGGTTAATCTCAGAGGTTCGAAGGGGTAATTATAAAGCGTTAATCTCAGAGGTTCTAAGGGGTAATTATAAAGCGTTAATCTCAGAGGTTCTAAGGGGTAATTATAAAGGGTTATTCTCAGAGGTTCCTCAGGGGTAATTATAAAGGGTTATTCTCAGAGGTTCTAAGGGGTAATTATAAAGGGGTATTGTCAGAGGTTCTAAGGGGTAATTATAAAGGGTTATTCCTCGAGGTTCTCAGGGGTCATTATAAAGGGTTAATCTTTGAGGTTCTGAGGGGTGATTATAAAGGGTTATTCTCAGAGGTTCTAAGGGGTAATTAGAAAGGGTTATTCTTTGAGGTTCTGAGGGGTGATTATAAAGGGTTATTCTCAGAGGTTCTAAGGGGTAATTATAAAGGGTTATTCGAAGAGGTTCTAAGGGGTAATTACAAAGGGTTATTCTTTGAGGTTCTGTGGGGGAATTATAAAGGGTTATTCTCCGAGGTTCTAAGGGGTTATTATTAAGGGTTATTATTTGAGGTTCTGAGGGGTAATTATAAAGGGTTAATCTCAGAGGTTCTAAGGGGTAATTACAAAGGGATATTCTCAGAGGTTCTCAGGGGTAATTATAAAGGGTTATTCTAAGGGGTAATTATGAAGGGTTATTCTCAGAGGTTCTAAGGGGTAATTATAAAGGGTTAATCTCAGAGGTTCTAAGGGGTAATTATAAAGGGTTATTCTCAGAGGTTGTAAGGGGTAATTATAAAGGGTTATTCTTTGAGATTCTGAGGGGTAATTATGAAGGGTTATTCTCAGAGGTTCTATGGGGTAATTATGAAGGGTTATTCTCAGAGGTTCTAAAGGGTGATTATAAAGGGTTAATCTCAGAGGTTCTAAGGGGTAATTATAAAGGGTTATTCTCAGAGGTTCTAAGGGGGTAATTATAAAGGGTTATTCTCAGAGGTTCGAAGGGGTAATTATGAAGGGTTATTCTCAGAGGTTCTAAGGGGTAATTATAAAGCGTTAATCTCAGAGGTTCTAAGGGGTAATTATAAAGGGTTATTCTCAGAGGTTCTAAGGGGTAATTATAAAGGGTTATTCCTCGAGGTTCTCAGGGGTAATTATGAAGGGTTATTCTCAGAGGTTCTAAGGGGTAATTATAAAGCGTTAATCTCAGAGGTTCTAAGGGGTAATTATAAAGGGTTATTCTCAGAGGTTCTAAGGGGTAATTATAAAGGGTTATTCCTCGAGGTTCTAAGGGGTAATTATAAAGGGTTATTTTCAGAGGTTGTAAGGGGTAATTATAAAGGGTCATTCTCAGAGGTTCTAAGGGGTAATTATAAAGGGTTATTCTCAGAGGTTCTAAGGGGTAATTATAAAGGGTTATTCCTCGAGGTTCTCAGGGGTAATTATAAAGGGTTAATCTCAGAGGTTCTAAGGGGTAATTATAAAGCGTTAATCTCAGAGGTTCTAAGGGGGTAATTATAAAGGGTTAATCTCAGAGGTTCTATGGGGTAATTATAAAGGGTTATTCTCAGAGGTTCTATGGGGTAATTATAAAGGGTTATTCTCAGAGGTTCTATGGGGTAATTATAAAGGGTTATTCTCAAAGGTTCTAAGGGGTAATTATAAAGCGTTAATCTCAGAGGTTCTAAGGGGTAATTATAAAGGGTTATTCTCAGAGGTTCTAAGGGGTCGGCTAATTATAACGGGTTATTCTCAGAGGTTCTAAGGGGTAATTATAAAGGGTTATTCTCAGAGGTTCTATGGGGTAATTATAAAGGGTTATTCTCAGAGGTTCTAAGGGGTAATTATAAAGGGTTATTCGAAGAGGTTCTAAGGGGTAATTACAAAGGGTTATTCTTTGAGGTTCTGTGGGGGAATTATAAAGGGTTATTCTCCGAGGTTCTAAGGGGTTATTATTAAGGGTTATTATTTGAGGTTCTGAGGGGTAATTATAAAGGGTTAATCTCAGAGGTTCTAAGGGTTAATTACAAAGGGATATTCTCAGAGGTTCTCAGGGGTAATTATAAAGGGTTATTCTAAGGGGTAATTATGAAGGGTTATTCTCAGAGGTTCTAAGGGGTAATTATAAAGGGTTAATCTCAGAGGTTCTAAGGGGTAATTATAAAGGGTTATTCTCAGAGGTTGTAAGGGGTAATTATAAAGGGTTATTCTTTGAGATTCTGAGGGGTAATTATGAAGGGTTATTCTCAGAGGTTCTATGGGGTAATTATGAAGGGTTATTCTCAGAGGTTCTAAAGGGTGATTATAAAGGGTTAATCTCAGAGGTTCTAAGGGGTAATTATAAAGGGTTATTCTCAGAGGTTCTAAGGGGGTAATTATAAAGGGTTATTCTCAGAGGTTCGAAGGGGTAATTATGAAGGGTTATTCTCAGAGGTTCTAAGGGGTAATTATAAAGCGTTAATCTCAGAGGTTCTAAGGGGTAATTATAAAGGGTTATTCTCAGAGGTTCTAAGGGGTAATTATAAAGGGTTATTCCTCGAGGTTCTCAGGGGTAATTATGAAGGGTTATTCTCAGAGGTTCTAAGGGGTAATTATAAAGCGTTAATCTCAGAGGTTCTAAGGGGTAATTATAAAGGGTTATTCTCAGAGGTTCTAAGGGGTAATTATAAAGGGTTATTCCTCGAGGTTCTAAGGGGTAATTATAAAGGGTTATTTTCAGAGGTTGTAAGGGGTAATTATAAAGGGTCATTCTCAGAGGTTCTAAGGGGTAATTATAAAGGGTTATTCTCAGAGGTTCTAAGGGGTAATTATAAAGGGTTATTCCTCGAGGTTCTCAGGGGTAATTATAAAGGGTTAATCTCAGAGGTTCTAAGGGGTAATTATAAAGCGTTAATCTCAGAGGTTCTAAGGGGGTAATTATAAAGGGTTAATCTCAGAGGTTCTATGGGGTAATTATAAAGGGTTATTCTCAGAGGTTCTATGGGGTAATTATAAAGGGTTATTCTCAGAGGTTCTATGGGGTAATTATAAAGGGTTATTCTCAAAGGTTCTAAGGGGTAATTATAAAGGGTTAATCTCAGAGGTTGTCAGGGGTAATTATAAAGCGTTAATCTCAGAGGTTCTAAGGGGTAATTATAAAGGGTTATTCTCAGAGGTTCTAAGGGGTCGGCTAATTATAACGGGTTATTCTCAGAGGTTCTAAGGGGTAATTATAAAGGGTTATTCTCAGAGGTTCTATGGGGTAATTATAAAGGGTTATTCTCAGAGGTTCTAAGGGGTAATTATAAAGGGTTAATCTCAGAGGTTGTCAGGGGTAATTATAAAGCGTTAATCTCAGAGGTTCTAAGGGGTAATTATAAAGGGTTATTCTCAGAGGTTTTAAGGGGTCGGCTAATTATAACGGGTTATTCTCAGAGGTTCTAAGGGGTAATTATAAAGGGTTATTCTCAGAGGTTCTATGGGGTAATTATAAAGGGTTATTCTCAGACGTTCTAAGGGGTAATTATAAAGGGTTAATCTCAGAGGTTGTCAGGGGTAATTATAAAGCGTTAGCTCAGAGGTTCTAAGGGGTAATTATAAAGGGTTATTCTCAGAGGTTCTAAGGGGTCAGCTAATTATAAAGCGTTATTCTCAGAGGTTCTAAGGGGTATTTATAAAGGGTTATTCTCAGAGGTTCTAAGGGGTAAATATAAAGGGTTAATCTCAGAGGTTCTAAGGGGTAATTATAAAGGGTTATTCTCAGAGGTTCTAAGGGGTCGGCTAATTATAACGGGTTATTCTCAGAGGTTCTAAGGGGTAATTATAAAGGGTTATTCTCAGAGGTTCTAAGGGGTAAATATAAAGGGTTATTCTCAGAGGTTCTAAGGGGTAATTAAAAAGGGTTATTCTCAGAGGGTCTAAGGGGTAATTATGAAGGGTTAATCTCAGAGGTTCTAAGGGGTAATTATAAAGCGTTAATCTCAGAGGTTCTAAGGGGTAATTATAAAGGGTTATTCTCAGAGGTTCTAAGGGGTAATTATAAAGGGTTAATCTCAGAGGTTCTAAGGGGTAATTATAAAGCGTTAATCTCAGAGGTTCTAAGGGGTAATTATAAAGGGTTATTCTCAGAGGTTCTAAGGGGTCGGCTAATTATAAAGGGATATTCTCAGAGGTTCCAGGGGGTAATTATAAAGGGTTATTCTCAGAGGTTCTAAGGGGTCGGCTAATTATAAAGGGTTATTCTCAGAGGTTCTAAGAGGTAATTATAAAGGGTTATTCTTTGAGGTTCTGAGGGATAATTATAAAGGGTTATTCTCAGAGGTTCTAAGGGGGTAATTATAAAGGGTTATTCTCAGAGGTTCTAAGGGGTAATTATGAAGGGTTGTTCTCAGAGGTTCTAAGGGGTAATTATAAAGGGTTATTCTCAGAGGTTCTAAGGGGTGATTATAAAGGGTTATTCTCAGAGGCTCTAATGGGTAATTATAAAGGGTTATCTCAGAGGTTCTATGGGGTAATTATAAAGAGTTATTCTCAGAGGTTCTTATGGGTAATTATAAAGGGTTATTCTCAGATGTTCTTAGGGGTAATTATAAAGGGTTATTCTCAGAGGTTCTAAGGGGTAATTATAAATGGTTATTCGCAGAGGTTCTAAGGGGTAATTATAAAGGGTTATTCTCAGAGGTTCTAAGGGGTAATTATAAATGGTTATTCGCAGAGGTTCTAAGGGGTAATTATAAAGGGTTTTTCTCAGAGGTTCTAAGGGGTAATTATAAATGGTTATTCACAGAGGTTCTAAGGGGTAATTATAAAGGGTTAATCTCAGAGGTTCTAAGGGGTAATTATAAATGGTTATTCGCAGAGGTTCTAAGGGGTAATTATGAAGGGTTATTCTCAGAGGCTCTAAGGGGTAATTATAAAGGGTTATTCTCAGAGGTTCTAGGGGGTAATTATAAAGGGTTATTCTCAGAGGTTCTAAGGGGTGATTATAAAGGGTTATTCTCAGAGGTTCTAAGGGGTAATTATAAAGGGTTAATCTTAGAGTTTCTAAGGGGTAATTATAAAGGGTTTTTCTCAGAGGTTCTAAGGGGTAATTATGAAGGGTTATTCTCAGAGGTTCTAAGGGGTAATTATAAAGGGTTATTCTTTGAGGTTCTGAGGGATAATTATAAAGGGTTATTCTCAGAGGTTCTAAGGGGGTAATTATAAAGGGTTATTCTCAGAGGTTCTAAGGGGTCGGCTAATTATAAAGGGTTATTCTCAGAGGTTCTAAGAGGTAATTATAAAGGGTTATTCTTTGAGGTTCTGAGGGATAATTATAAAGGGTTATTCTCAGAGGTTCTAAGGGGGTAATTATAAAGGGTTATTCTCAGAGGTTCTAAGGGGTAATTATGAAGGGTTATTCTCAGAGGTTCTAAGGGGTAATTATAAAGGGTTATTCTCAGAGGTTCTAAGGGGTCGGCTAATTATAAAGGGTTATTCTCAGAGGTTCTAAGGGGTAATTATAAAGGGTTATTCTTTGAGGTTCTGAGGGATAATTATAAAGGGTTATTCTCAGAGGTTCTAAGGGGTAATTATGAAGGGTTATTCTCAGAGGTTCTAAGGGGTAATTATAAAGGGTTATTCTCAGAGGTTCTAAGGGGTCGGCTAATTATAAAGGGTTATTCTCAGAGGTTCTAAGGGGTAATTATAAAGGGTTATTCTTTGAGGTTCTGAGGGATAATTATAAAGGGTTATTCTCAGAGGTTCTAAGGGGTAAATATAAAGGGTTAATCTCAGAGGTTCTAAGGGGTAATTATAAAGCGTTAATCTCAGAGGTTCTAAGGGGTAATTATAAAGGGTTATTCTCAGAGGTTCTAAGGGGTCGGCTAATTATAAAGGGATATTCTCAGAGGTTCTAGGGGGTAATTATAAAGGGTTATTCTCAGAGGTTCTAAGGGGTAAATATAAAGGGTTATTCTCAGAGGTTCTAAGGGGTAATTATAAAGGGTTATGCTCAGAGGTTCTAAGGGGTAATTATAAAGGGTTATTCTCAGAGGTTCTAAGGGGTAATTATAAAGGGTTATGCTCAGAGGTTCTAAGGGGTAATTATAAAGGGTTATTCTCAGAGGTTCTAAGGGGTAATTATAAAGGGTTATGCTCAGAGGTTCTAAGGGGTAATTATAAAGGGTTATTCTCAGAGGTTCTAAGGGGTAAATATAAAGGGTTATTCTCAGAGGTTCTAAGGGGTAATTATAAAGGGTTATGCTCAGAGGTTCTAAGGGGTAATTATAAAGGGTTATTCTCAGAGGTTCTAAGGGGTAATTATAAAGGGTTATTCTCAGAGGTTCTAAGGGGTAATTATAAAGGGTTATTCTCAGAGGTTCTAAGGGGTAATTATAAAGGGTTATGCTCAGAGGTTCTAAGGGGTAAATATAAAGGGTTATTCTCAGAGGTTCTAAGGGGTAATTAAAAAGGGTTATTCTCAGAGGGTCTAAGGGGTAATTATAAAGGTTATTCTTTGAGGTTCTGAGGGGTAATTATGAAGGGTTATTCTCAGAGGTTCTAAGCGGTAATTATAAAGGGTTATTCTTTGAGGTTCTGAGGGGTAATTATTAAGGGTTATTCTCATAGGTTCTAAGGGGGTAATTATAAAGGGTTATTCTTTGAGGTTCTGAGGGGTCATTATGAAGGGTCATTCTCAGAGGTTCTAAGGGGTAATTATAAAGGGTTATTCTTTGAGGTTCTGAGGGGTCATTATGAAGGGTTATTCTGAGAGGTTCTAAGGGGTAATTATTGAGGGTTAATTCTTAGAGGATCTAAGGGGTAATTATGAAGGGTTATTCTCAGAGGTTCTAAGCGGTAATTATAAAGGGTTATTCTTTGAGGTTCTGAGGGGTAATTATAAAGGGTTATTCTCATAGGTTCTAAGGGGGTAATTATAAAGGGTTATTCTTTGAGGTTCTGAGGGGTCATTATGAAGGGTCATTCTCAGAGGTTCTAAGGGGTAATTATAAATGGTTAATCTTTGAGGTTCTGAGCGGTGATTATAAAGGGTTATTCTCAGAGGTTCTAAGGGGTAATTATAAAGGGTTATTCTAAGAGGTTCTAAGGGGTAATTATAAAGGGTTATTCTCAGAGGTTCTAAGCGGTAATTATATAGGGTTATTCTTTGAGGTTCTGAGGGGTAATTATAAAGGGTTATTCTCATAGGTTCTAAGGGGGTAATTATAAAGGGTTATTCTTTGAGGTTCTGAGGGGTCATTATGAAGGGTCATTCTCAGAGGTTCTAAGGGGTAATTATAAAGGGTTAATCTTTGAGGTTCTGAGCGGTGATTATAAAGGGTTATTCTCAGAGGTTCTAAGGGGTAATTATAAAGGGTTATTCTAAGAGGTTCTAAGGGGTAATTATAAATGGTTATTCTCAGAGGTTCTAAGGGGTAATTATAAAGGGTTATTCTAAGAGGTTCTAAGGGGTAATTATAAAGGGTTATTCTAAGAGGTTCAAAGGGGTAATTATAAAGGGTTATTCGAAGAGGTTCTAAGGGGTAATTATAAAGAGTTATTCTTTGAGGATCTGAGGGGTAATTATAAAGGGTTATTCTCAGAGGTTCTAAGGGGTAATTATAAAGGGTTATTCTCAGAGGATCGTCGGGGTAATTATAAAGGGTTATTCTTTGAGGTTCTGAGGGGTAATTATAAAGGGTTATTCTTTGAGGGTCTGAGGTGTAATTATGAAGGGTTATTCTCAGAGGTTCTAAGGGCTAATTATAAAGGGTTATTCTCAGAGGTTCAAAGGGGTGATTATAAAGGGTTATTCTCAGAGGCTCTAAGGGGTAATTATTAAGGGTTATTCTCAGATGTTCTTAGGGATAATTAAAAAGGGTTATTCTCAGAGGTTCTCAGGGCTGATTATAAAGGGTTATTCTCAGAGGTTCTAAGGGATAATTAAAAAGGGTTATTCTCAGAGGTTCTAAGGGGTAATTATAAAGGGTTATTCTCAGAGGTTCTTATGGGTAATTATAAAGGGTTATTCTCAGATGTTCTTAGGGATAATTAAAAAGGGTTATTCTCAGAGGTTCTCAGGGCTGATTATAAAGGGTTATTCTCAGAGGTTCTAAGGGGTAATTATAAAGGGTTATTCTCAGAGGTTCTTATGGGTAATTATAAAGGGTTATTCTCAGATGTTCTTAGGGGTAATTATAAAGGGTTATTCTCAGAGGTTCTAAGGGGTAATTATAAATGGTTATTCTCAGAGGTTCTAAGGGGTAATTATAAAGGGTTATTCTCAGAGGCTCTAAGGGGTAATTATAAAGGGTTATTCTCAGAGGCTCTAAGGGATAATTAAAAAGGGTTATTCTCAGAGGTTCTCAGGGCTGATTATAAAGGGTTATTCTCAGAGGTTCTAAGGGGTGATTATAAAGGGTTATTCTCAGAGGTTCTAAGGGGTAATTATAAAGGGTTAATCTTAGAGTTTCTAAGGGGTAATTATAAAGGGTTTTTCTCAGAGGTTCTAAGGGGTAATTATGAAGGGTTATTCTAAGAGGTTCAAAGGGGTAATTATAAAGGGTTATTCGAAGAGGTTCTAAGGGGTAATTATAAAGGGTTATTCTTTGAGGATCTGAGGGGTAATTATAAAGGGTTATTCTCAGAGGTTCTAAGGGGTAATTATAAAGGGTTATTCTCAGAGGATCGTCGGGGTAATTATAAAGGGTTATTCTTTGAGGTTCTGAGGGGTAATTATAAAGGGTTATTCTTTGAGGGTCTGAGGTGTAATTATGAAGGGTTATTCTCAGAGGTTCTAAGGGCTAATTATAAAGGGTTATTCTCAGAGGTTCTAAGGGGTGATTATAAAGGGTTATTCTCAGAGGCTCTAAGGGGTAATTATAAAGGGTTATTCTCAGAGGTTCTATGGGGTAATTATAAAGGGTTATTCTCAGAGGTTCTAAGGGATAATTAAAAAGGGTTATTCTCAGAGGTTCTCAGGGGTGATTATAAAGGGTTATTCTCAGAGGTTCTAAGGGGTAATTATAAAGGGTTATTCTCAGAGGTTCTTATGGGTAATTATAAAGGGTTATTCTCAGATGTTCTTAGGGGTAATTATAAAGGGTTATTCTCAGAGGTCCTAAGGGGTAATTATAAAGGGTTTTTCTCAGAGGTTCTGAGGGGTAATTATAAAGGGTTATTCTCAGAGGCTCTAAGGGGTAATTATAAAGGGTTATTCTCAGAGGTTCTAAGGGGTAATTATAAAGGGTTATTCTCAGAGGTTCTTATGGGTAATTATAAAGGGTTATTCTCAGAGGTCCTAAGGGGTAATTATAAAGGGTTTTTCTCAGAGGTTCTAAGGGGTAATTATAAAGGGTTATTCTCAGAGGCTCTAAGGGGTAATTATAAAGGGTTATTCTCAGAGGTTCTAAGGGGTAATTATAAAGGGTTATTCTCAGAGGTTCTTATGGGTAATTATAAAGGGTTATTCTCAGATGTTCTTAGGGATAATTAAAAAGGGTTATTCTCAGAGGTTCTCAGGGGTGATTATAAAGGGTTATTCTCAGAGGTTCTAAGGGGTAATTATAAAGGGTTATTCTCAGAGGTTCTTATGGGTAATTATAAAGGGTTATTCTCAGATGTTCTTAGGGGTAATTATAAAGGGTTATTCTCAGAGGTTCTAAGGGGTAATTATAAATGGTTATTCTCAGAGGTTCTAAGGGGTAATTATAAAGGGTTATTCTCAGAGGCTCTAAGGGGTAATTATAAAGGGTTATTCTCAGAGGTTCTAGGGGGTAATTATAAAGGGTTATTCTCAGAGGTTCTAAGGGGTGATTATAAAGGGTTATTCTCAGAGGTTCTAAGGGGTAATTATAAAGGGTTAATCTTAGAGTTTCTAAGGGGTAATTATAAAGGGTTTTTCTCAGAGGTTCTAAGGGGTAATTATGAAGGGTTATTCTCAGAGGTTCGAAGGGGTAATTATAAAGGGTTAATTTAATAGGTTCTAAGGGGTAATTATAAAGGGTTATTCTCAGAGGTTCTAAGGCGTAATTATGAAGGGTTATTCTCAGAGGTTGTAAGGGGTAATTATAAAGGGTTATTCTCAGAGGTTCCTCAGGGGTAATTATAAAGGGTTATTCTCAGAGGTTCTAAGGGGTAATTATAAAGCGTTAATCTCAGAGGTTCTAAGGGGTAATTATAAAGGGTTATTCTCAGAGGTTGTTAGGGGTAATTATAAAGGGTCATTCTCAGAGGTTCCTCAGGGGTAATTATAAAGGGTTATTCTCAGAGGTTCTAAGGGGTAATTATAAAGGGTTATTCTTTGAGGTTCTGAGGGGTAATTATAAAGGGTTATTCTCATAGGTTCTAAGGGGGTAATTATAAAGGGTTATTCTTTGAGGTTCTGAGGGTTCATTATGAAGGGTTATTCTCAGAGGTTCTAAGGGGTAATTATGAAGGGTTATTCTCAGAGGTTCTAAGGGGTAATTATAAAGGGTTATTCTCAGAGGTTCTAAGGGGTCGGCTAATTATAAAGGGTTATTCTCAGAGGTTCTAAGGGGTAATTATAAAGGGTTAGTCTTTGAGGTTCTGAGGGATAATTATAAAGGGTTAATCTTTGAGGTTCTGAGGGGTGATTATAAAGGGTTATTCTCAGAGGTTCTAAGGGGTAATTATAAAGGGTTATTCTAAGAGGTTCTGAGGTGTAATTATAAAGGGTTATTCTTTGATGTTATGAGGGGTGATTATAAAGGGTTATTCTCAGAGGTTCTAAGGGGTAATTATAAAGGGTTATTCTAAGAGGTTCTGAGGTGTAATTATAAAGGGTTAATCTTTGAGGTTCTGAGGGGTGATTATAAAGGGTTATTCTAAGAGGTTCTGAGGTGTAATTATAAAGGGTTATTCTTTGATGTTCTGAGGGGTGATTATAAAGGGTTATTCTCAGAGGTTCTAAGGGGTAATTATAAAGGGTTATTCTCAGAGGTTCTAAGGGGTCGGCTAATTATAAAGGGTTATTTCTCAGAGGTTCTAAGGGGTAATTATAAAGGGTTAGTCTTTGAGGTTCTGAGGGGTCATTATGAAGGGTTAATCTTTGAGGTTCTAAGGGGTCGGCTAATTATAAAGGGTTATTCTCAGAGGTTCTAAGGGGTAATTATAAAGGTTATTCTTTGAGGTTCTGAGGGGTCATTATGAAGGGTTATTCTCAGAGGTTCTAAGGGGTCGGCTAATTATAAAGGGTTATTCTCAGAGGTTCTAAGGGGTAATTATAAAGGTTATTCTCAGAGGTTCTAAGGGGTAATTATAAAGGGTTAATCTTTGAGGTTCTGAGCGGTGATTATAAAGGGTTATTCTCAGAGGTTCTAAGGGGTAATTATAAAGGGTTATTCTAAGAGGTTCTAAGGGGTAATTATAAAGGGTTATTCTCAGAGGTTCTAAGCGGTAATTATATAGGGTTATTCTTTGAGGTTCTGAGGGGTAATTATAAAGGGTTATTCTCATAGGTTCTAAGGGGGTAATTATAAAGGGTTATTCTTTGAGGTTCTGAGGGGTCATTATGAAGGGTCATTCTCAGAGGTTCTAAGGGGTAATTATAAAGGGTTAATCTTTGAGGTTCTGAGCGGTGATTATAAAGGGTTATTCTCAGAGGTTCTAAGGGGTAATTATAAAAGGTTATTCTAAGAGGTTCTAAGGGGTAATTATAAAGGGTTATTCTCAGAGGTTCTAAGGGGTAATTATAAAGGGTTATTCTAAGAGGTTCTAAGGGGTAATTATAAAGGGTTATTCTAAGAGGTTCAAAGGGGTAATTATAAAGGGTTATTCGAAGAGGTTCTAAGGGGTAATTTTAAAGGGTTATTCTTTGAGGATCTGAGGGGTAATTATAAAGGGTTATTCTCAGAGGTTCTAAGGGGTAATTATAAAGGGTTATTCTCAGAGGATCGTCGGGGTAATTATAAAGGGTTATTCTTTGAGGTTCTGAGGGGTAATTATAAAGGGTTATTCTTTGAGGGTCTGAGGTGTAATTATGAAGGGTTATTCTCAGAGGTTCTAAGGGCTAATTATAAAGGGTTATTCTCAGAGGTTCAAAGGGGTGATTATAAAGGGTTATTCTCAGAGGTTCTAAGGGATAATTAAAAAGGGTTATTCTCAGAGGTTCTAAGGGGTAATTATAAAGGGTTATTCTCAGAGGTTATAAGGGGTGATTATAAAGGGTTATTCTCAGAGGCTCCAAGCGGTAATTACAAAGGGTTATTCTCAGAGGTTCTAAGGGGTAATTATAAAGGGTTATTCTCAGAGTTTCTAAGGGGTTGTGGTGCTGTGCACACACAACTCGATCGCCAAGAAGGTAGGCCACCACTCGTTGTACAAACCAAAACACTTTATTCTAGGCTCGCACGTAAGCACTGGGCGGGCTCGACTTTCGAGCCCGCATATATGTCCCGAGGCCACGCCTTACCCTCGGGCGTGGCCGGTCGGCCGAAAGGCGGGGCATGTATTTCAGTTCCACCCTGCGCCTCGTGACGCCTTTGCTCCGGGCGTGGCCCGAGCCGCGCTTCCACGCCCGGTCGCTCGCGCACCCACTTGTGCGCGGAATTATTGCCCGCTGGCATTGTGTCCGCCACACGCGCCCCCCCAGAATTCCCGCGCACCTGAAGGGTGAGCTTGCGGGGAAGCCGGATGACCCGGCCGAAACGCCCTCTGGCGATGCGTGCAGGGCTGGGGGGTGGCGGGACGATGGGGGTGGGGGGTCCCGGGGGTCTGCCCGCAGAGGGGCGGCCTCGACGCGGAGGCAGAGCTGCTTGCGGGGGGTGGTCCAGGTCGAGGTGGGCCATCTTGAGGCGGTCCACGGAGATACGATCTGGAGTACCGCCGATGTCCACAGGAAAGTGCTTGTCCCCGGTCTCCAGCACGCGGAAGGGCCCGTAGTACGGGGGCCGCAGCGGTGCCCGGTGGGTGTCGTGCCGGACAAAAACGTACTCCGCCGTGCGAAGCTCCGGGGCGACGTGTGAGGACCGGCAACCGTGGTGTGCCGTCGGCACCGGGGCGAACCTCTTGGCGGTCTCCTGAAGGGTGGAGCGCTGTTGCCACGCGGACCAAGGTGCCGTGGAGTCGGGGATGAATTCGCCCGGTACCCGCAGTGGTTGTCCGAAGACCAGCTCCGCCAAGGACGCGCGCAGGTCGTCCTTGGGCGCCGTCCTGAGGCCCAGCAGGACCCAGGGGAGCCTGTTGGCCCAACTGCCGTCGCGGAGGCTGGCCCAGAGCGTGGCCTTCATTGAGCGATGGAAGCGCTCGCACAGGCCGTTGGCCTGGGGGTGGTAGGCCGTGGTGGGGTGCACCTTGACGCCGAGCCCTTGCGCCACCGCTCCCCAGAGCTCCGAGGTGAACTGGGGGCCGCGATCGGACGAGATGTCAGAGGGGGCGCCGAACCGGGCAACCCAAGTGGCGATGAAAGCTTGCGCGACATCAGCTGCAGCCATCGCCGCCAAGGACACGGCCTCCGGCCACCGGGTAGTGCGGTCCACCATGGTGAGGAGGTGGGTGAAACCCCGCGAGGGGGGCAGAGGTCCCACCAAGTCGACGTGCACATGGTCGAACCTACGTTCGGGCACCGTAAACGGGGCCAACGGGGCCTGGGTGTGGCGGTGGACTTTCGTGCGCTGGCACGCGAGGCACGTCCTGGCCCAGTCGCGGACGTTCTTCCGGAGGCCATGCCAGACGAACTTCGCCGCGACAAGCTTCTGGGACGCCTTCGTGCCCGGGTGGGACAGGCCGTGGATGGCGTCAAAAACCGGGCGCTGCCAGCCAGCGGGCACGATGGGGCGAGGCCGGCCGAGGGAGACGTCGCACAACAGGGCAGTGCCCGCGACGTCGAACGGCACCTCAGTGATGCGGAGGCCCGTGACGGCGGTCCGCAAGGCCTGTACGTCGGGGTCGGCGGTCTGGTCCGCCGCCATCCGGGCATAGTCGATCCCGAGGTGGACCGCGTGTGCGACGGACCGGGAAAGGCAATCCGCCACCGGGTTGTCCTTACCCGCGATGTGTCGGATGTCCGTCGTTTACTCGGACACGGCAGAGTGGTGACGTTGCTGCCGGGCCGACCATGGCTCGGCGACCTTGGCCATCGCGAAAACAAGGGGCTTGTGATCGACGAATGCCGTGAACTGGCGGCCTTCGAGAAGATGGCGGAAGTGTCGGACCGCCAGGTGGAGTCCGAGCAGCTCACCGTCGAAGGTGCTGTACCGGCGTTCGTGCGGGCAGAGCTGCCGGCTAAAAAACACCAGCGGCTGCCAAGCACCACTCACTCACTGCTCGTGCACCGCGCCCACCGCGTAGTCCAATGCGTCGGTGGTGAGGGCGATTGGTGCATCGGGCGCCGGGTGCGCCAGCATGGTGGCGTTGGTCAAGGCCAGCTTTGCGCCCGCAAACGCCGTGTCCATCTGCTCTGTCCAGGCTATATCACCTTTGCCCGGCTTCCCCCGGAGGGCCTCGTGCAGGGGGCGCAGGAGCTGGGCGACGCGGGGCACGAAGCGGTGATAAAAATTCACCATGCCCAGGAATTCCTGGAACCCCTTGATCATGCGGGGGCGCGGGAAACTCCGGACTGCCTCCACCTTGGCCGGTAAAGGGATGGCCCCGTGCCTGGTGATGCGGTGCCCCAAGAAGTTGATGGCGGTGACGCCGAACCGGTACTTCGCGGGGTTGATTATCAGGCCATGCTGGCCCAGGCGTTCGAAGAGCGTGCGGAGATGGAGCAGGTGCTCCTCCCGGGACGTGCTCGCGACTAGGATGTCGTCCAAGTCGACGTAGATGAAGGACAAGTCGCGCAAGACGCTGTCCATGAGCCGCTGGAACGCCTGGGCCGCATTTTTCAACCCAAAAGGCATCCGCAAGAACTCGAAGAGGCCGAAAGGGGTAATGACGGCCGTCTTCGGTACATCGTCCGGTTTTACGGGGACCTGGTGGTAGCCCCGGATGAGGTCCACCTTGGAGAAAATGGTCATTTTCGCCAACCGGGTGGAAAAGTCCTGAATATGCGGGACTGGGTAGCGGTCGGGGGTGGTGGCATCGTTGAGCCGGGGGTGGTGGCGTCATTGAGCCGGCGGTAGTCACCGCACGGCCGCCATCCGCCACCAGGCTTGGGCACAATGTGCAGAGGAGAGGCCCATGCGCTGTTGGAGTGCCGTACGATGCCCAGCCGCTCCAGTGTGGCGAACTCCGCTTTCGCAACGGCGAGCTTCGTGGGGTTGAGGCGGTGCGCCCGGGCATAGACCGGTGGTCCGACGGTGGGACTATGGTGTTCCACCCCGTGTTTGACGGCCACCGCTGAAAAGGTGGGCCGTGTGAGTGCCGGGAAACTGGCGAGGAGGAGGGTAAACTCGTCCGCTGCCGGAAGCGTACAGACTAACCTCGCCGGGACGGAACCGCTCAGCAAGCCGCTTGGTAAGCCGCTCGGTGAGCCGCTCAGCGAGCTGCTCAACGAGCCGCTCGGTGAACAAGCGAGCGAGCTGAAGGTTTCGGCCTGGACGAGGCGTCGACGCTTAACGTCCACCAACAGCCCATGCGCACAAAGGAAGTCCGCACCGAGCAGGGCCATTGGCACGCTGGCGGTGACGAAAGACCATTGGAAGTGCTGTCCCCCGAAACGCAGCGAGAGGCAACGCTTCCCGAATGTGCGGATGGGAGGTCCGTTGGCAGCGAGCAAGGCGGGGCCCCGGCCCGCGGCTTGCTTGTCGGACGCGGAGGCAGGGAGGACGCTTACCTGCGCTCCAGTGTCGCACAGGAAACGGCGACCAGACAAGGTGTCTGTGATGAACAGGAGGCTGCCGGAATGGCCGATGCTCATGGCCGCAATTGAGCGCCGGCCCGGTCGTTTCCCGACCCGTCGAAAGAACACGGCGGGCGGCACGCCCTAGCCTTGCGGCCGAACCTGGCATGATAATAACACCAGGTTTGCCCGGGTGGTGGCTGCCGGGTCGGTCGTGACGGCGGTGGTGGACGGGGTGTACCAGCGGCCACGAGGGGGCGCGGCGCTGAAGCCTCCGCACCGGGATCCAGTACGGCAGCGCCATACGTCGGCTGCGTGTCGCAGACCGCGAAAAATTTGTCCGCCTCTCCGGCCAGGGCGTGGGGTTCCGTTATGTTCGAACCGGCCAGCGCGAGCCGTACCTGTGCAGGTAGTTGGCGGGGGGGGGGGGGGGGGGAAGCGCGCGGAAAAGGAAATCCGGGCGCTGGTCTCCAAGAAGGGACAACATATAATCCATCCGAACGGACGGTCGTGTGTCACCGAGGGCGGGAAGGTCCAGGAGGCGGTCGGCACAGTCGGCTTCCGTGAGCCCGAAGGTGGCGAGGAGAAGTCGTTTGAGCGCCGCGTACTTGTGGGTGCCCGGCGGGTGTCGAAGGATGGACACGACGCGGGCGGCAGTGCCGGGCCCGAGGGCGGCAGTGCCGGGCCCGAGGGCGGCGACCACGTGAAAGTACATGGTGTCGTCCGCCGTGATGCCCCGGAGCTGGAATTGGGCTTCGGCCTGCACAAACCAAACGTCGGCCTGTGCTTCCCAAGAACTCCGGGAGTTTAACGGCGACAGCGTTGGTAGCCATGGCGCGTTCTGGGGTCAGCTCTGGCTGAACCAGTCGGGGTCACCAGTGTGGTGCTGTGCACACACAACTCGATCGCCAAGAAAGTAGGCCACCACTCGTTGTACAAACCAAAACACTTTATTCTAGGCTCGCACGTAAGCACTGGGCGGGCTCGACTTTCGAGCCCGCATATATGTCCCGAGGCCACGCCTTGCCCTTGGGCGTGGCCGGTCGGCCGAAAGGCGGGGCATGTATTTCAGTTCCACCCTGCGCCTCGTGACGCCTTTGCTCCGGGCGTGGCCCGAGCCGCGTTTCCACGCCCGGTCGCTCGCGCCACCCACTTGTGCGCGGAATTATTGCCCGCTGGCGCTGGCATTGTGTCCGCCACAGGGTAATTATAGAGGGTTATTCTCAGAGGTTCTCAGGGGTGATTATAAAGGGTTATTTTCAGAGGTTCTAAGGGGTAATTATACAGGGTTATTCTCAGAGGTTCTAAGGGGTAATTATAAAGGGTTATTCTCAGAGGTTCTAAGGGGTAATTATAAAGGGTTATTCTCAGAGGTTCTAAGGGGTAATTATAAAGGGTTATTCTCAGAGGTTCTAAGGGGTAATTATAAAGGGTTATTCTCAGAGGTTCTAAGGGGTATTTATAAAGGGTTATTCTCAGAGGTTCTAAGGGGTAATTATAAAGGGTTATTCTCAGAGGTTCTAAGGGGTAATTATAAAGGGTTATTCTCAGAGGTTCTAAGGGGTCGGCTAATTATAAAGGGTTATTCTTGTGGATTCAGTTCGTTTCTAGGTTTTGACTATTTCATATTAAAAATGCCAAACTGAACCGCTTCCTTGGGACGCAGGTGTGATTTTTGACTGGGGATCTTGTCTTTGATTTTACAATATGTAAATATGGTTGGGTTCTGTTTGATCGAGGGATTTCCGGTAACGGGTTAGCCGGAAGAAGGACGAGTGGGTTGTATCCGGTTGCTTTTTGAATAAACAGAATTGACTGGGAATTTGAACGCTTCGGATATCATTTCTTCCACGCAAAACATAATTTTTTGTTGAAGTAACTCCCAATAGCACAAGTGGGTTGTGGGATATGTTGTTGGACTCACCAATGCTGTTCCCGAGTGTTTGAGTGTTTGAAGCTGCCCTTCCGGGAAATGCGGCATCCGACATCCACAGGTTGCGACTCAACTGCTTATTTCCCGAATTTCAGTGTTATTATTGAAGGTATATTTATCTTAATGATATTTTGTTGAGTTTATGATTAGGTCAAACAGTATTGAAGTAGCTACATGATAATTTAAACAAATGCTCTTTGTGTGCACATGTTTTCAATTTTGTTCAGTTTATGGCGGCCATGACGATATCGATCTCTCCTGGTAACGGTCTTACTGATGACGATTTGTCGAATCATGTGAAAATCTACTTTCTATATAATTCTTTATTCGTTATTTATATTCAGTGCTTGCTGTGCAAATAATTTCTGAAAACACTTTGATGACTGAAATTGGATTGAACTGATTTACTCTTTCGAAGAAGAGGAAAACGTACTATCTCGTGACGTCACTGCTGGTCCAAGAGCGAGTATGCATTTATCCAGTTGGTGGTGAGATTGTTGTTGCATTTGCTTTCCGAGCTGTTCAATACGTATTTCCGCTTCCAACATTATACCTGCTTCCCGCTTCCTGTCCTGTTGTGCTGCTGATTGCCTTTAGTTCTGAGGTGGTGTGTTTTTTTTTTCTTCTTTTTACAGCTTTCCTTGGTGCAAAGTCTGGTTACAATGAGAATGGGGTCAAAACACGGACCGATAAATAAATCATTTAATACTAATGTACGGTCATCGGGTTTGATTCACGTCAGCGACGAGCCGAAAAGTGATAGTGTTTGGTGTGGTGGGGGGCTGTTGGGTGGACAAGACTCAAGAGTGTCAAGGGTGCTGGGGGAGACGAGAGTGTCGAGGGTGCTGGGGGAGACGAGAGTGTCGAGGGTGCTGGGGTAGACGAGAGTGTCGAGGGTGCTGGGGGAGACGAGAGTGTCGAGGGTGCTGCTGCTGGGGGAGACTAGAGTGTCGAGGGTGCTGGGGGAGACGAGAGTGTCGAGGGTGCTGGGGGAGACGAGAGTGTCGAGGGTGCTGGGGGAGACGAGAGTGTCGAGGGTGCTGGGGGAGACGAGAGTGTCGAGGGTGCTGGGGGAGACGAGAGTGTCGAGGGTGCTGGGGGAGACGAGAGTGTCGAGGGTGCTGGGGGAGACGAGAGTGTCGAGGGTGCTGGGGGAGACGAGAGTGTCGAGGGTGCTGGGAGAGACGAGAGTGTCGAGGGTGCTGGAGGAGACGAGAGTGTCGAGGGTGCTGGGGGAGACGAGAGTGTCGAGGGTGCTGGGGGAGACGAGAGTGTCGAGGGTGCTGGGGGAGACGAGAGTGTCGAGGGTGCTGGGGGAGACGAGAGTGTCGAGGGTGCTGGGGGAGACGAGACGAGGGTGCTGGGGGAGACGAGAGTGTCGAGGGCGCTGGGGGAGACGAGAGTGTCGAGGGCGCTGGGGGAGACGAGAGTGTCGAGGGTGCTGGGGGAGACGAGAGTGTCGAGGGTGCTGGGGGAGACGAGAGTGTCGAGGGTGCTGGGCGAGACGAGAGTGTCGAGGGTGCTGGGGGAGACGAGAGTGTCGAGGGTGCTGGGGGAGATGAGAGTGTTGAGGTTGCTGGTTGGGGGGGGGGGAGGGGGGGTTCGAGCGTGTTGACTGTTGAGGGTGCTGGGGGAGACGAGAGTGTCGAGGGTGCTGGGGGAGATGAGAGTGTTGAGGTTGCTGGTTGGGGGGGTTCGAGCGTGTTGACTGTTGAGGGTGCTGGGAGAGACGAGAGTGTTGAGGGTGCTGGGAGAGACGAGAGTGTCGAGGGTGCTGGGGGAGATGAGAGTGTTGAGGTTGCTGGTTGGGGGGGGGGGGGGGGGGGGGGTTCGAGGGTGCTGGGGGAGACGAGAGTGTTGAGGGTGCTGGGGGAGACGAGAGTGTCGAGGGTGCTGGTTGGGGCGAGAGTGTTGTGTTGAGGGTGCTGGTGGTGCTGAAGTGTTTTTTGTATCATATTGGAGAGGGACGGTTGGGGATGGGTATTCATTTGGGGGTGCTGCAGAGTTCTTTGTTGTGGGGTTGTGGGTTTGCAGTGGTGCTCAAGTGTTTTTAGATGGTGCTGAACTAGAGAACCCTTTACGTTTACTATCATTGAACCTGTGTCCACACTTTGTCTTTGAGAACCAATAATGCTTTTGTGTTGTATAAGCATAGTTTTGTCATGTAGTGCTTTTTCACATTCTATAAATCCCAATGAATAATATTATCAGGTGAACCTCATAAAAATATGCTCATGAGATTGTAAAGCATTCTTGCTGCTGATTACGTGTGTGTTCAGAGCTTCGAATGCAAATTTAGTTTGTGTTCTGGATTTGCTGAACTGTCTCTTTAGTTATGAGATTCAACATCCTTGTTACAGTTGGGCTTTATGCAATGGGAGTGGGGATGGGTGGGTGCTTTACTATTATATATGGTACAAGGCTTTACTATAAGTTACTGAAAAAGTTAAAGTTTTGGGGCATTTCACCAATTTTCTATGGAGTTATGCCATTTTTGAGAAAATATTACTTTATACATGGGTCACATTTGCAGACTTTTTCCCCCTTTACCCCTCAACATATTGAACTGAAACTTAGTACATGGATTTATTATATGACATGTTACAGAACAATTTTGAGTTTTTAGGGAGTTTCATCAATTTTTACCTCTGCCACCTAAGATGGATGTAAGTTACAGTGCCTTCAGAAAGTATTCATACCCCTTAACTTTTTTCACATTTTGTTGTTGCAGCTTGAATTTAAAATGGATTAAATCGAGATGTTTTCGGTCACTGATCAACACATACGAGTAATACCCCATTATGTCAAAGTGGAGTTTTTTTTTTTTTCGAAAAAAACCCCAAAAACATCAGGCACCAAGATAGGCGAGACAGATGAAAACAGGAACGTGGGCAGGCAGGGAGATGGGCAAAAGCACTCTTTTCCTCAGGTGAGTTAAACCGTTCCCACTTCCTGGCAAAATCTCCTCAAAAAGCCCTCATCAGCGCACGCTTTTTCCGCACTCTCCTCGGCACACGCTTTTTCTGCACTCTCCTCGGCGCACGCTTTTTCCGCACTGTTCTCGGTGCACGCTTTTTCCGCACTCTCCTCGGCGCACACTTTTTCCGCACTCTCCTCGGCGCACGCTTTTTCCGCACTCTCCTCGGCGCATGCTTTTTCCGCACTCTCCTCGGTGCACGCTTTTTCCGCACTCTCATAGGCGCACGCTTTTTCCGCACTCTCCTCGGCGCATGCTTTTTCCGCACTCTCTTCAGCCCACGCTTTTTCCGCACTCTCCTCGGCGCACGCTTTTTCCGCACTGTCCTCGGCGCACGCTTTTTCCGCACTCTCCTCGGCCCACGCTTTTTCCGCACTCTCCTCGGCGCACGCTTTTTCCGCACTCTCCTCGGCGCACACTTTTTCCGCACTCTCCTCGGCGTACGCTTTTTCCGCACTCTCCTCGGCGCACGCTTTTTCCGCACTGTCCTCGGCGCACGCTTTTTCCGCACTGTCCTCGGCGCACGCTTTTTCCGCACTCTCCTCGGCGCACGTGTTTTCCGCACTCTCCTCGGCGCACGCTTTTTCCGCACTCTCCTCGGCGCACGCTTTTTCCGCACTCTCCTCAGCGCACGCTTTTTCCGCACTCTCCTCGGTGCACGCTTTTTCCGCACTCCTCGGCGCACGCTTTTTCCGCACTCTCCTCGTCGCACGCTTTTTCCGCACTCTCCTCGGCGCACACTTTTTCTGCACTCTCATAGGCGCACGCTTTTTCCGCACTCTCTTCAGCCCACGCTTTTTCCGCACTCTCCTCGGCGCACGCTTTTTCCGCACTCTCCTCGGCGCACGCTTTTTCCGCACTCTCCTCGGCGCACGCTTTTTCCGCACTCTCCTCGGCGCAGGCTTTTCCGCACTCTCCTCGGCGCACGCTTTTTCCGCACTATCCTCAGAGTCCACCGAACCCGAGACACAGGCTCCTCTCCTCGCTGTCCAGAGAACAATCAGCCCCCGAAGGTGTTCATAGCTCCGCCCCCCCTCTCTGGGGGACACATTATCTCCTCCCTTTCCTCTCGAAAGCCACACCCAGTTCCCACGTAGGGACTACACAGGAGACATTAAACCCATTTTCTTCACTTTAAACCCCTCCGTATGGTGCACGCTCAAACAGACAATTCTTTAGCTGACGTGTCCTTGCTTATATGAGTACATCAACATTGGCTAACTACTCATAAACGGACCATACTAATGTATACATTTCTAACTATACGACGGTTGTCTCTACCCCTACCCTGCCCGCAACCCCCCCCCCCCCCAACACTGCAAACGGGACAACACACACACACACACACACACACACACACACACACACACACACACACACACACACACACACACACACACACACACACACACACACACTAATGGAGGTGGACCCTTTGAGACCTTGTATGTATCCATTCCATCTCCTGAAACACCCACCAATGTGTGGAGATAGCAGCCCAACAACAGCCATTGGCAATAACCATGCAGGGTTAGGCTGAACATGCAGGAAGTTTTGTTCTGGCTACATATTGCTTTGTCTTGTGTTGCAGGTGCTATTGAAACACGGAGGTGCCGTAAACATGATGGGTCTTGCTGGAAGTCGGCGGGGAGGTCGCATCCCTCCGTTCCTGATTATCGCTTTACTTATCGTTGTCACCATGTTGGGCTTCAAGTACTGGATGGTTTCAAGCCTGAACGTACGACTGCAGCGCGACCTCGAGCAGCTACGCCTGGACAAGCAACGCATCGCATCTGCCAAGAGCCGTGTGGAGCGCCGCACTGTTGACCTTTTGGGGCAGGTATGTAATCTGCCATTTTAAGCTATTACTTCCTGAAAAGAAAGCCTTTGTTTCTTCCAAATCTGCCTTTGTTTCTAAACATTATGAGTGGAAATCATTATTCAAATTCCTGTGCCGAGTGTACCCAGTAGATTACACAGTTGTGCCGATGTACACACCATGGCGCATTGCTGTTCTTTATGAACGTGATGTTTTATTAAGCTGTCAGTGAGGTTCCCTCGGTAAGCCTATTGTTCTTTTAAGGATTATTATTATTCTCACACATTTTGTGGAGACTATTCCGAGAAAACCATTATAGCTGGCTCCACAAAACTTTAACTCATTAATAGATACCAATGTAACTTAGTTCATCATGAATTTTGTTTTTGCAATTTTGACGTATTGGCTGCCATTGCCAATGACATCATAAAATTTGAACATCTTCTCCAGAACCACTGAATGAATCAATGTGAAATTTTACAAATAAAATCACCGAGACATGTGGATGAAAGTTTGTGAAAACAACCATCACCAGTCAACATTTACATTCCAATGGGGGGAAATATTTGCAAACTATGACATCAGTCATGTTACCTGTGTGTACCCCGGTTTAGAATAGGTACACTGTATCCCTGCGTGTCCTAAGAGGCGACTAAAAGGGATGGCGTCAGGAAGGGCATCCGGCCATAACACATTGCCTCAAAAAGGGAACCATGACAATTACAATTACATATGGGCAGGGTACAGCCGAAGTACCCCGTGGAGATACCCGTGAAGTACAGTCCTCACCCCCTCTCGTCAAAAATCAAGGTGGGGAACCAGATCGAAGCAAGGGTGGAAATCACTCCATTTATGATGACGAAACGTCTGATGCCCCATGTGGAGATCGGTTTCTGAGGTTTGGGACATGGAATGTAGGGACAATGACAGGGAGATCAGGAGAAGTGGTGGAAGTATTGGTCAGAAGAAGAGTGGACATATGTTGTGTGCAGGAGACGAGATGGAAGGGAAGTGGTGTGAGAATGCTGAAGGATAGACAAGGACAGAAATAAAAGTTTGTGTGGCAAGGGTGCTCGGAAGGCGTGCATGGTGTTGGTGTCGTGTCTTCTGAGGAGTTTGTAGACAGTGTGGTGAGTGTGACCAGAGTGAGTGACAGGTTGATGATGGTGAAAATGATGATTGGAAATCCCTTAGTCATCTCGGGTTATGCTCCGCAGGTTGGTCGGAGCGATGAAGAGAAGGACAAGTTCTGGTGTGCGATAGAGAAGCTGATGGAACGTGAAAGATGAGGAAGTTGTTGTGGTAGGAGGAGACCTAAATGGACATGTGGGAAGGAACATAGACGGTTTTGAGGGAGTTCATGGGGATTACGGATATGGTGTGAGGAATGGAGAAGGTGAAAGGATTTTGGAGTTTGCTGATGGAGCTGGTTTGTTGATTTGATTTGTAAGTTCCAGAAAGAGGATAATAAGCTTGTTACATATACGTCATGTGGGTCAACGACAACCGTTGACTACCTGATGGTGTATAGGCGAGATAGGGGGCACCTCTGGGACACAAAGATGATCCCGGGGGAGGTGGCTGTTTCACAGCACCACTTGGTTGTCTGCAAAATAAGGGTGAAATGTGCGAGGAGAACTCGGCGGGTGAAATACCAACCGAGAATGAAGGTGTGGAGGTTGAAAGAGGTGACAGTGATGGAGGCTTTAAAAGAGAGGCTGAGTATGGTAGAGGATGATTTAGTTGAGCTTGAAAGTGGTTGGATGTCAATGAAAGCTCGTCTGTTGGGAGCCGTTGGCGAGGTATGTGGATGGACAAAAGGACCACCGAGGCATTCGGAAACATGGTGGTGGGATGATGAAGTTGGAAAGAGGATTGACGAGAAGAGGAAGAAGTTCAAGGAGTGGCAGAAGGCAAAGGGTACATGGGCAGAAGAGGCAGAGCATGAAAGTTATAAGGCTGCAAAGAAAGAGGTAACAAAGGTGCAGGAGGCATATAGGAAAATGTTCAGAAAACGCTTTGATTTGGAAGAGGGTCAGAGAGCGGTATTCAGGATTGCAAAGCAGGTAGTGAAAGAGAGGTGCGATGTGATGGGGCGAGTTGTTTGAAGGATGAAGTGGGATAAATCGTTGTGGACCCAGATGGAATTAAATGAAGATGGAAGAGATATATGGAAATGTTGTTGAATGCAGAGAATGAATGGGATGGCAACATAGAGAGTAACCCAGTTTTAGGACCGGCAGAGAAGATAATTGAGAAGGTAATTGAGGAAGCGATAAAAGCAATGAAGAGTAGAAAAGCGGGAGGGTCGACGGGAGTTGTGGGAGATATGTTGAATGCAACGGGAAGTTGGGTGTGAATGGAATGACAGAGATCTATAATCTGGTGGTGAAAGAAGGCAGCATTCCATTGGATTGTTGGTGATTAATACTGATTATAATGAAGGTGCAATGCAGGTGATTGCAGGTGAAAAATATTGTCGGTGATTGTTTGTTAGGTGATTTATCTTTTCTTATTTAGGATCAGGAATGTAGAGGTCGATGCATAAAAATTGCATTTAAAAGATACCAAAAGTGACAGGATGACATGTTTTCTGGACTAAAAGGTGTGCAAGATTTAGAGAGAATGTATGCGCAGTTGAGACTTTACAACGGTTCAGTATGTCATGCACTCTAAAGGCTTTGGCATGCTGCCGGTTAAACCCGGCCTTTACCTGCGGTTGTACATTTGAATTACAGCTATATGCGATTGCAGGTGGAACACCACAAGCAGGATGCATTGACCACAAAAGATGAGATTGAGCAGATGACCAATGCACTGAATGCCAAGGACGTGTTGATAGATAAATGCAAGCTGGAGAAGGTAAATCAATTGATTGTACTCTGTCCTCATGGGGGTGCTGGAAATGACTTGTTTAAATTGATGCTGAATGTTGTTTTACCTTTTTCATTCCGTGTACATTGTAAGATATTGGTCATGCTACCATAATGCCTGTGTTAAATCTGTAATCCTCCCACACCACTCCCATCCCCTTCCCTGCCACAATGGCATTCTAGATGAATGCTGAGAATAACGTCACAGAACTCAAGATGTTGTTAAAACATCAGCAAGGTAAAAACTTTTTGGGTTGGGGGTGGAAGGTCCACTAAACATTTGGAACGTTCATGCGTTGTGAATTCTTTGCATTACATTTCGTTGTTCAGATTGTTTAAAATAACATTACTGTAAGATTTCATTTTTTAAGGCAAAGGGGAGATTAATTTTAAGGCAAAAGAGCTTTGGAATTTGATTTATTGATTTATATTTCAAGGTATTTTGATCTATGGTTTTTTTGTTTTGGACTTTTAAATAATAAAATGTCTTCAATGTTTTTTGTTTTTAAAAAAAATAAAAACTTTCAGACAAGTTTGCTACCCTGAAAAAGGAATCTGAAAACCTGCTTCAGAAATATGAAGTATACAAGATTAATTGTTCAGAAATGAAGAACGACATTTCTCCAAGGTCAGTTTTGTCCAGTCACTTGTTAAAATGCGGTTTAAAATCTTGCAAATCAAAGTGAAATGTGCAGATTATTACCTCCACTACCGAGGGCGGATGGAGGTTGTTTTCACCCCTGTCTTTGTTTGTTTGTGAACAGGATATCTCAAAAAATTGTGGACGGATTTGGATGAAACTTGCTAGGCAGGTTATGTGTGTGACAAGGACCAAATTATTAGATTTTGGTGAATGTCTGGATCTGGATCTGAGAATTGTTTTTGGTGATTCTTCACTATTTAGAGATCGGGAAAAAAAACAATATATAGCACGATGTTTCAAAAAGTTCAGGATTCGGGCAAAAGGTGGTGGACAGGTTGGGTGTGTGACAAAGACGAATCTATTCAATTTTGGTGAAGATCTGGATCCGGATCCGGATACGATCATTTTTAATATTTTTTTCTTAGTGATTCTTCACTATTGACTGATAGGGCCAGAAACAATATGTAGCATGATGTTTCAAGAAGTTGTGGATGACTTGTGACAAAACTTGGTGGGTGAGATGGGTAAGTGACAAGAACAAGCCGATTGGATTTTGGTTGAGGTCCGGATCCAGATCTGACCTCTCCGTGGGATATAAAACTAAACTGTTCAGCCTGAAGGAGATAAGCTCGCTACCGAGTGTCGTTTTACTTTGACTTGTGAATGTGCACATGCATGATGATTTTGAATGATATGTTTTTGTTACAAAGATAATGGAAAATTTTCACATTTGCTTTGTATTGTTTGTATTTACCGATTGTTTTGCTTTGTGATTTCTTTATAAAAAAAGAAAAATATATACAGTAGGGTGAAAAAGTACGAGTCTAAATCAATGCCAAGCTTTCTCAAATTGCAATTTGAAACACATTATTTATAATATTTAAGATGAATGAATGAATGAATGAAAATGAATGAAGGATGAAGAATCCCACTGGAAGCCTATTGTTCTTCTAAGGATTATTATTCTCACACATTTTGTGGAGACGATTCCGAGAAAGCAGTAAAAGCTAGCTCTTCGAACCTTTAACTCATTTATAGATACCAATGTAACTTAAGCAACATGAATTTTGTTTTTGCGATTTCGACTTGCATTGGCTGTCATTGCATATGCCGTCTTAAACTTTAAACTTCTTCTTCTCTGGAACCACTGAATGGGTCAACGCAAAATTTTACAAATATGATGACCAAGCCATGGGGATAAAAGTTGGTGAAAAGATACGTCATCGGTAACATGGTTTGGCGGCCATATTGGATTAAAAAATAAAAAAAATAAAAAATCCTCTTCGAAACTGCTTATCTGATCGATACGAAGCTGGGAACACATATTTACATTCCGTTGCAGGAAAGTATTTGCAAACTATGATGCCATCAGTCATGTGGTTTGACCCCCACCTTGAATTTAAGCAAAAAATTAAATAAACTTTTCCGGAGTACCGCTCAACAGATCAATGTGAAATGTCATACATATCATGAACTACTGATGTGGGAAAAATATTTGTAAACTATGACGTCATCAGTCACGTGATATGGTGACCATCTTGGTTTTAAGGAAAGCTTTTAAACATCATCTTCTCCAGAACTGCTGAACGGATCAATACGAAATTTCATATCTTTGATCAACTCCCCATGAGGAAAAATGTTTCTAAACAATGTCGTCATCAGTCACGTGGTAAGGTGGCCATATTGGATTTAAGAAAAAAGTATTTGAAAATCCATATCTCCAGAACCTCTTGACTGATTCATTCGAAACTTCACACGTATGATTAAGTATACATGAGGATTTTTTTTTGCAAACTATAACATCAGTTACATGGTATGGTGGCCATCTTGGATTTAAGGAAAAAAAATGAAAATCATTTTGCTGACACTTTGCTCAAATAGAATAAATAAAGAGTGAATACATTTGGGAGAGATAAAATTTATGTGAGCAGTCTGACTATGCTCTGAAGTGCATTCAACACTGTTGGGAAAAATATTGTTTCAAACCTGATCCATAAAGTAATTAAATCAATCCCAAATAGAGCAAAATGGGGGTCACACTGATTTATTGATCATATGAAACAGATTTGATTTTTTTTTCTTTTCTATTATCACTGTTATATCCTTTAAAGTTCATGGAAACCCCTTGAAAGTGCTTGAAGTTTCATATTACAATGATTTCTTTTGTTACCACCTTTCAATTAATAAATTTCCGACTGACTGGACTCATACTTTTGCACCACACTATATATTTTTGGAAGGTTTCTAGTAATTTATTTTGTCGTTATCTTCTAATGCATTTATTTTTATTCATGGTCATCATTTATTCACTCTAACTTTTGTGTTCTGTACTGATGTCATACTTTTAATGTATATATCTGTCTCGTCCCAAATGCTCAAAGCCAGATTTCATTGACAGTCGTATGATGATGATGATGATGATTATGATGATGATGACCATGTATTTATAGTGGTTCTCCAAAACCATTACTTCTATTCCACAGTGAACTGTGTCTAAAGGAGCTAAAGGCTCTTAAGGAGAGTTGCATCAAACCATTAAGGACTAAGAATTACATGCCTGACACTTTTACCAAAGGTGTTGGGAACCATTTGCATCACAAGGTAATAAACCTGCACGGATGGGATTGCACCGCTTGAGTCGCCATCACAGATTGAGTTGCATATCTATTTTTAAGCTTGTATTTGGAATATGCCTCTGAACTTTGGGAAAGCTTGCAGTTTGCTGCAATATGAACTATAGTTTGCAGGTGAAAGCAAACAAAAAGGCTACTTTGATTTAGTATTTGTGACAGCATAATCTCATATAGCAAGGAGTACAAAGACGTTTGCATAACAGTGGAATTTGAGCCGGAACTTTCTGTTAACCATTTTTGCCACCTTGGTGACAAGTGCTTGTACCAGTTAGTTTGCTTTGCGGGCTGCTGGGGTCCAACTTGCAATTTTGCAGTTGAAGCATTGGCCTTGTTTTGATCGTAATCTGAGATGTGATTCAATTGTCTTCATGCTTCAGCCCTCCATGGAGGAATAACAAAGTTGTATCACTTTTTGACATTTACCTGCTTTGCTTCACTTGCTCATTGACAGCCACCATCTTCAAAACTTGTGAAGGATGACAAAGAGGAAGGGAAAGCTGTCCGTGGAGTAAACGACGGTAAAAATTTGATGGAGGGCAAAGATGTTCCAAAAGCTGCAGACAAAGAACCTGTCCTTGCCAAAGTCATCAAACTGCCTCTGACAGGTTAGTTTTCTTATTGCTGTTTACAACTGATTGATTGTTACTGCATTTTTCAACTTGCGTTTGACCAAGAAACAAAGTTGTGGGTTGAGGAACTGTTGCAAGATAGCAGGGGAAAAAGGTGGTTGTTTTTCTTCACATAGGTCACTTGTTCCACATCAATTCATTTCAAAGTTTTTATCACATTTGTGTGGAGGGTTTGTTTAATCACCTTTGTACGTAGCTTTTAAATTCGACTTTCGTCTGATAGTTTGTTCCCAGTCCAGTCTTATTGTACGTGGATTCTGTTTTAAATCTAAGATGTGCTAACAGGGACAGGGCAATTTGTAATTGTTCTGCTCTGTGTGGCAAGGGGGTTAACAAGGGGAGATGCAGAAAATAGGGCAAAATGGTGAAGATTGTCATGGGGACCGCAAGGCTAACCCCCCCTCTAGCAGAGAAAATGGCCTTAAAATGCCTGTTGTTGTTGTTGGTGTTGGTGTTGGTGTTGTCTGCTCTGTGTGGATATCTGTTACTAATGAGTGTGTCAATTTATGAGACTTTGCAGGTGTGTTTGGCCTTGGACAGGGATTTATCCATTTCGTTTTGGTCTGTAAATCAGAAGTCAAAGTCACAACTTGAGGTCAACATTTTGTTCAATAGAACTAGCGTGATTCGGCGGCATGCTCTGCGCGCCTCACCACCCGTCATTTCAGAGGGGTAGGCATCTTTGACCATTTCGGTGTCTTTTGGGTCTTCATTGTGTTTTGGGTCTTCAGGGCCATTTGGGTCTTTTTTTTTTTTTTTTTTTTTTTTTTTGTATACAAGATCGAGGCTCGTGAAAGAGCGAACATTAATCACACAGAAAGACAAACCGACACATAAAACATATAACATCGGGAGCGGCAGACAAGATGGGGAGAGAGGGGGAAGGACACAAACGCAACATTTGAGAGCAGGGACCGAGAGACATGGAGACATCGAGAGATCTGAGAGAGGGCGAGGGCTTTGGGGGGGGGGGGGCATGGGAAGGGGGCGGTGGGAGAGGTATAAAACATATGGACACTGCCAGGACTTCCAGGAAAGAAGTTGGAATTTCAAACAAGGTGGATCTGGGGTGAATTAGCGGGGGTAGAAAAGATCAAGGTTTTGGATGGGGGAAGATAAGAGATGGTGGTGAACAGCTGTTTTAAAGACCTGGAGGGAGGAGTGGGATTGAAGGGAGTGAGGGAGTTTGTTCCAGAGGCGGGAGAAAAGAGGAATGAAGGAGTGAAGGTGAGCAGAGAGCCGAGATTTCGGCAGTTTAACCATCAGAGGGTTGCTGGCAGATTTTGTGCGACCTGTAGGAATATTTGGGGGACAGAGCACAGAGAGAGCTGAGGGTGCAAGGCCGGAGAGGAGTCGGTAGAAGACAGAAAGACCACCTACCTGCCTGCGGTGAGTGAGTGAAAGGCCCTCAGAGATAGCTTCATCGCGGGAGATTCCAATAATTCTGAAAGCTTTGGTTTCAACAGCGTGAAGCCGAGCTAGATGTGAGGCAGGAGCACCGGCCCATAGGGGAGAACAGTATTTCATTGAGCTGCGGATGAAAGCCTTGTATGTGGTGAGGAGCTCAGGTGTGCCGAGGAAGGATTTCGCACGACGGAGGATGCCCAGTCGGCGACTGGCTTTGGAGGCCAGCTTGGAAATGTGGTTTTCCCAAGAAAGATCATGGCAGATTGTGAGACCCAAAAGCTTGAGCGACAGAACTTCTTGGAGGATTGTTGAGAAATTAGATGGGAGGGTTGTCCAGTCGATCTTTTCGGAGAGACATAGTAAGAGTGTGAGATTTGTCAGGATTGAAAGACATGTTCCACTTGTTTGACCAGTCTGTGATTTTGTCCAAGTCTTCAGAGAGTGAGGAGGCTGCAGACTGCTGATCTGAGAGAAGAGGAATGGAGCGGCAGAGAGTGGAGTCATCAGCAAAGAGATAGAGAGGATTTTCAAGAGAGTCAGAGAGATCATTGATGAAGACCAGAAAAAGCACGGGGCCCAGAACACTGCCTTGGGGAACTCCAGCCTGAACAGGAAGAGGAGATGAGAGAAACCCATTCAGGGCCGCACGTTGACGACGACTAGAGAGGAAGTCCGCCAGCCATGCGTGGAGATTTCCATGGATACCAAAGGAGGAGAGTTTGGTGAGCAGAGCGGGGTGCCAGACCGTGTCGAAGGCACGTGATATGTCGAGGGAGACAGCTCTAATTTCCTGTTTGGCATTGAGGACCTCCATCCATTGTTGAGACAGCAGAAGCATCATGTCCAGAGTAGAGTGACCTGGTCTGAAACCAAATTGATGATCAGAGATCAAGCCATTGGAGAAGAGGAAGGATTTCATATCCGAAGCAATGATGGATTCCATGACTTTGCTGATAATTGGGAGAAGGCTGATTGGTCTGTAGTTGCTAGGATCTGTTTTTGCACCTTTTTTGTGCAAAGCGGTGATGTTGGCTGATTTCCAAGCAGATGGCAGTTGACCTTGAGCAAAAGAGAGGGTGAAGAGAACAGAGAGAGGGTGAGATAGAGCGGCAGAGCAGGATTTTAGGACCCGTGGGCTGATGCCGTCGGGTCCAGTTGCAGAATCAGAGTCGAGGGTTGACAGAAACTTTTCCACCTTGTCAGGAGGAAAGGCACGGAGTCCAGGAGCAGCAGGGTACGACTGGGTATGGTGGGTACAGAGAGGGATGGGTTTGGGACACAAGATTTAGAGGCAAACACAGAGTTGAGGCATTCAGATTTTTCAGGTGCGGAGTCAGCTGTGTAGCCGTTTGAGGTAAGGGAGGGGATGGAGGAGGAACAAACACCAGAAACGGATTTGACCAGACGCCACCAGGATTTGGAAGAGGGAGACAGATAAGAGAGTTCGGTCTTGAGAACGGAGAGATATTGTTTCCTGGCTCTCCTGAGGGTGGACACACACTTGTTTCGGACTTTGTGAAAGGAAATGAGATTTCCTTCCGTTGGATTTGCTTTCCAGGAGACGAAGGCAAGTTGTTTCTGGGCAACAGCCTCACCACAAGATTCCGTGTACCATGGACGGGAGGAAGGGTATGACAACTGAAGACGAGATGGGATAAATCTGTGCATGAGAGAGAGCAATTTACTTTGGAAGAATTCCCAGGATGAGTTGATGTCAGGGGTGGTAGAGATGGGAGACCAGTCCAGATGATTGATGGCTGCTTGAAGACCGTGCCAGTTGGCCTGAGTGAAATGCCAGACTCGTCGACGCTGAGCAGGCTCCCTGAGGATGGTCAGAGAGATGTCCACTTTAACAAGGACATGATCAGATGATCCGATTGGAGCAGAAGAAGAGCAGCAGACATTTTCAGGGAAGTTAGTCATAACCAAGTCCAGAAGAGAAGATGTTCCGTTGACTGAGATCCGGGTCGGGAAATTGACAGATTGTGTCAGTCCCAGTGAGTCGCAGAAGTCCTTTGCTGAGGAGCCATGGCTGGTGAGAGAGGTACCCACACCCAGCCAACTGACATGAGGACAGTTGAAATCACCACATATGAGGAAGAGAGAGTTGGGATGAGTAGATAGAAGTTGGTCCATATTATCAGACAGCGAGATGTAGATGGAGTCATCACTGTTTGGTGGACGGTACAACACATATGAACAAGAGGTGGGAGCGAAGGGGAAGCCGTAGCCAGAGGTATTCCTGGGGGTGAGGTGGAGAGAGTGCAGTGCAGGGCGAGTGAGGAAGAGAGTTTTTGATAAAGATAGCAACCCCACCTCCAGGACGAGGCTCAGGTCTATCGTACCGGAGGAGGGAGTAGCCCGGGAGAGATACTAAGGAATCGGAGACATCATAAAGGAGGAAAGTTTCTGTTAAGCAGATCACGTCTGGTTTGACAGAAGCAACCTGTATGGAGAGATCAGTTAAGTTTGAACGAAGGCCCCGGATGTTTGAGGTCCATACCGTTAATGAAGAGGAAGGGGGAGCATCAGATACAGAACAGGGGAGAGGATGGGTAGGGTAAGAGGTGGAAGAGGTAGGGAGAGCTGTTGAAGGTGTGTCAGAGAGTTCAGAATAGCTCGGAGAAGGAAGGATGGGGCGGACAAAAGGTTTGATGGTGATTGGGTGAGGCATAATGAGGTGTTATTTGAGGAGGGGGAAGAGCGAGGCAGAAGGTTGGGGGAGATGGAGGTGAGAGTTGGAAGGGGGAAGAAGCGGGGAGGACGCTTTGAGGAGGGGGAGTGAGAGGGGGGAAATTGAGAAGCAATGAGGGTGGGGAGATTTGAAGGGGAGGGGTGAGGGGGGAGTTTGGGAGGGAAGGGACAAGGGGAGGGATTTGAAAGGGATGGGATATGGGGGAGATTTGGAGGGGAGGGGTGAGGGAGGAGTCTAGGAGGGGAGGGGCGAGGGGGCGTCTTGGCGGGGAGGGGTGAGGGGGTAGTTTAGGAGGGAGGGGGCAAGGGGGGAGATTTGAAAGGGATGGGTGATGGGGAAGATTTGGAGGGGAGGGGTGATGGGGAAGATTTGGAGGGGAGGGGTTATGGGGAAGATTTGGAGGGAAGGGGTGAGATTGGATTTTAGAAAGTGTACGATTTATGGGAAACGAACATTTATTGCAAAATTAGTTTCTTGTGACCTTCGAGTTAAAAATACGTTTAAGGACGCTGGATGGAGGATGGAGTGCAGGAGAGTTTAGGGAATGTAGAAAAAAGGCACTATAGGAGATGGATATTTATTTTGGGATGAATTGATTTGGTGAGCAAGTTGAAAGCAGCCTTTTAAAGAAGAAGAAGAAAAGGTGTTATAATATATGACAGAATACATAACTTGAGGGGAAAGTGTAAACATTGAAGGTTAATAACAGTGAAAACTATCTGGGGAAATGGGAGAAACACGTGTCGAAGAACGAACGAACGAATAAGAATGAATAAACGAATGAGAACAGAGAAGGAAATGTTTTTTTTTTTTTTTTTTTTTTTTTTTTTTTTTTTTTTGAGTTGAGATTTACACAAGGAAGTAGGCTATGGGTGAAAAGACTGGGAATACAGAGAACGAAAGTTATTGGATCACAAACGACGGACCGCTGAGAGAAAAACAAAGCCTCAAGGTTGTACAGTGTACACTGTACAAGGCCTCAAGACACGACACGAATTAACACGATTTTCAATACAGGTATGAAAGATTTACAACGAAAAATCTTCGTCGGGACGCAATATACGGACAACACCATAAATAAATACAGTTTTAACGAAAATACAAATGGGAACAATCACTTAACTTCGATTTCAAATCGTTCGCGACGCGGCAAAGGCCTTGCTCGCGACGAGGCAAACAGACGATCAATTTATGAAAGATAAACACCGAGAAACAACCAAAGTTGCACACAATAACTTCACACACCGAAAGATAAATACAGTTTCGACAAAATACAATTGTGAACAGACTTAACTTCGAAAAACGTGGAGACCGTGTGGAGCTTCGAAAATCCCTGCCACCGTCTCCGAGATCTCAAACCATGGGTCTTCAGGGTCTTTTGGATCTTCTGGGCCTTTTAGGGTATTTTGGGTCTTCAGGGTATTTTTGGTCTTTGGTGTCTTCAGAGGCTTTTGGGTCTGCGGGGTCTTCAGGGGCTTTTTTGGTCTTCGGGGTGTTTTGGGTATTCGGGGTGTTTTGGGTATTCGGGGTGTTTTGGGTATTCGGGGTGTTTTGGGTATTTGGGGTGTTTTGGGTATTTGGGGTGTTTTGGGTATTTGGGGTGTTTTGGGTATTCGGGGTGTTTTGGGTATTCGGGGTGTTTTGGGTATTCGGGGTGTTTTGGGTATTCGGGGTGTTTTGGGTCTTTGGGGTGTTATGGGTCTTGCGGTGTTTTGGGTCTTGCGGTGTTTTGGGTCTTGCGGTGTTTTGGGTCTTGCGGTGTTTTGGGTCTTGCGGTGTTTTGGGTCTTGCGGTGTTTTGGGTCTTGCGGTGTTTTGGGTCTTGCGGTGTTTTGGGTCTTCGGGGTGTTTTGGGTCTTTGGGGTGTTTTGGGTCTTCGGAGTGTTTTGGGTCTTCGGGGTGTTTTGGGTCTTCGGGGTGTTTTGTGTCTTCGGGGTGTTTTGGGTATTTGGGGGTGTTTTGGGTCTTTGGGGGTGTTTTGGGTCTTTGGGGGTGTTTTGGGTCTTCGGGTGTGTTTTGGGTCTTCGGGGTGTTTTGGCTCTTCGGGGTGTTTTGGGTCTTCCGGGTGTTTTGGGTCTTCCGGGTCTTCAGGGTCTTTTTGAGCCTCAGGGCCTTGAAGGGTATTTTGGGTCCTTGTGGTGTTTTGGGTCTTTGGGGTGTTTTGGGTCTTTGGGGTGTTTTGTGTCTTTGGGGTGTTTTGGGTCTTTGGGGTCTTGGGGGAATTAAAGGGTCGCCAAAGGTCTTTTTTTTTTCTTTTCTTTTTTTTTGTATACAGAGTCGAGGCTCGTGAAAGAGCTAACATTTATCAAACAAACAAGCAAACAAAGTATAGTAAAAGGGGAGCGGTCGACAAGATGGGGAGAGAAGGGGAGGAAGCACACAAACACAACATTTGAGAGCAGGGACATCGGGAGATGTTTTTGGAGGGAGAGGGCCTGGGGGGAGGCAGGATAGGTATAAAACGCAAGGACAACAAGGACTTCCAGGAAAGAAGTCAAAAGTCACCTAAAAAAAGGGGATTTGGGGTGAAATTAGCGGGGGTAGAAAAGATCAAGGTTTTGGATTGGGTAAGATAAGAGATGGTGGTGAACAGCCGTTTTAAAGACCTGGAGGGAGGAGTGGCATTGAAGAGAGTGAGGGAGTTTGTTCCAGAGGCGGGAGAAAAGAGGAATGAAGGAGTGAACGTGAGCAGAGAGTCTTGATTTTGGCAGTTTAACCATAAGAGGGTTGCAGGCAGATCTTGTGCGACCTGCAGGAATATTTGGGGGACAGAGCCCAGAGAGAGCTGGGGGAGCAAGGCTGGAGAGGAGTCAGTAGAAGACGGAAAGACCACTAACCTGCCTGCGGTGATTAAGTGAAAGGCCCTCGAAGATAGCGTCATCGCGGGAGATTCCAATGATTCTGAACGCTTTGGTTTCAACAGCGTGAAGACGAGCTAGGTGTGAGGCAGGAGCACCAGCCCAGAGGGGAGAGCAGTACTCCATTGAGCTGCGGATGAAAGCCTTGTATGTGGTGAGGAGCTCAGGTGTGCCAAGGAAGGACTTCGCACGACGGAGGATGCCCAGTCGGCGACTGGCTTTGGAGGCCAGCTTGGAACTGTGGTTTTCCCAGGAAAGATCATGGCAGATAGTGAGACCCAAAAGCTTGAGTGACAGAACTTCTTGGAGAGGATTATTCAGAAAGTTGATGGGAGGGTTGTCCAGTCGCTCTTTTCGGAGAGACATCGTAAGAGTGTGGGATTTGTCAGGATTGAAAGACATGTTTCACTTGTTTGCCCAGTCTGTGATTTTGTCCAGGTCTGCAGAAAGTGAGGAGGCTGCAGACTGCCGATCTGAGGGATGAGGAATGGAGCGGCAGAGAGTGGAGTCATCAGCAAAGAGATAGAGAGGATTTTCAGGAGAGTCAGAGAGATCATTGATGAAGACCAGAAAAAGCACAGGGCCCAGAACACTGCCTTGGGGAACTCCAGCCTGAACAGGAAGAGGAGATGAGAGAAACCCATTCAGGGCCACACGTTGACTACGACTAGAGAGGAAGTCCGCCAGCCATGCGTGGAGATTTCCATGGATACCAAAGGAGGAGAGTTTGGTGAGCAGAGCGGGGTGCCAGACCGTATCGAAGGCACGTGATATGTCGAGGGAGACAGCTCTAATTTCCTGTTTGGCATTGAGGATCTCCATCCATTGTTGAGACGGCAGAAGCAGCATGTCCAGAGTAGAGTGACCTGGTCTGAAACCAAATTGATGATCAGAGATCAAGCCATTGGAGAAGAGGAAAGATTTCATATCCGAAGCAATGATGGATTCCATGACTTTGCTGATAATTGGGAGAAGGCTGATTGGTCTGTAGTTGCTAGGATCTGTTTTTGCACCTACACAAGAATCCGTGTACCATGGACGGGAGGAAGGGTATGACAACTGAAGACGAGATGGGATAAATCTGTGCATGAGAGAGAGCAATTTACTTTGGAAGAATTCCCAGGATGAGTTGAAGTCAGAGGTGGTAGAGATGGGAGACCAGTCCAGATGATTGATGGCTGCTTGAAGACCATGCCAGTTGGCCTGAGTGAAATTCCAGACTCGTCGACGCTGAGCAGGCTCCCTGAGAATGGTCAGAGAGATGTCCACTTTAACAAGCACATGATCAGATGATCCGATTGGAGCAGAAGAAGAGCAGCAGACATTTTCAGGGAAGTTAGTCATAACCAAGTCCAGAAGAGAAGATGCTCCGTTGACTGAGATCCGGGTCGGGAAATTGACAGATTGTGTCAGTCCCAGTGAGTCACAGAAGTCCTTTGCTGAGGAGCCATGGCTGGTGAGAGAGGTACCCACACCCAGCCAACTGGCATGATGACAATTTAAATCACCACATATGAGGAAGAGAGAGTTGGGATGAGTAGATAGAAGTTGGTCCATATTATCAGACAGCGAGATGTAGATGGAGTCATCACTGTTTGGTGGACGGTACAACACACATATGAACAAGAGGTGGGAGCGAAGGGGAAGCCATAGCCTGAGGTATTCCTGGGGGTGAGGTGGAGAGAGTGCAGTGCAGGGCGAGTGAGGAAGAGAGTTTTTGATAAAGATAGCAACCCCACCTCCAGGACGAGGCTCAGGTCTATCATACCGGAGGAGGGAGTAACCCGGGAGAGATACTAAGGAATCAGAGACATCATGAAGGAGGAAAGTTTCTGTTAAGCAGATCATGTCTGGTTTGACAGAAGCAACCTGTATGGAGAGATCAGTTAAGTTTGAACGAAGGCCCCGGATGTTTGAGGTCAATACCGTTAATGAAGAGGAAGGGGGAGCATCGGATACAGAACAGGGAGGAGGAGGGGTAGGGTAAGATGTGGAAGATGTGGAAGAGGTGGAAGAGGTAGGGAGAGCTGTTGAAGGTGTGTCAGAGATTTCAGAATATCTCGGAGAAAGGGAAGGATGGGGCGAACAAAAGGTTTGATTGTGATTGGGTGAGGCACAATGAGGTGTTATTTGAGGGGGGGGGGGGGGGGAGAGCGAGGCAGAAGGTTGGGGGAGATGGAGGTGAGAGTTGGAAGGGGGAAGAAGCGGGGAGGACGCTTTGAGGAGGGTGAGTGAGAGGGGGGAAATTGAGAAGAAATGAGGGTGGGGAGATTTGAAGGGGAGGGGCGAGGGGGGAGTTTAGGAGGGAAGGGACAAGGGGAGGGATTTGAAAGGGATGGGATATGGGGGAGATTTGGAGGGGAGGAGTTTAGGAGGGGAGGGGTGAGGGGGAGTCTTGGAGGGGAGGGGTTCGGGGGTAGTTTAGGAGGGGAGGGGTGAGGGGGTAGTTTAGGAGGGAGGGGGCAAGGGGGTAGATTTGAAATGGATGGGTGATGGGGAGGATTAGGAGGGGAGGGGAAAGGGGGAAGATTTGAAAGGGATGGGTGATGGGGAAGATTTGGAGGGGAGGGGTGATGGGGAAGATTTGGAGGGGATGGGTTATGGGGAAGATTTGGAGGGGAGGGGTTATGGGGAAGATTTGGAGGGGAGGGGTGAGATTGGATTTTATAAAGTGTACGATTAATGGGAAACGAACATTTATTGCAAAATGAGTTTCTTGTGACCTTCGAGTCAAAAATACGTTTAAGGACGCTGGATGGAGGATGGAGTGTAGGAGAGTTTCGGGAATGTAGAAAAAAGGCACTATAAGAGATGGAATTTTTTTTTGGGATGAATAGATTTGGTGATCAAGTCGAAAGCAGGCTGCTAAAGAAGAAGAAGAAAAAGGTGTTATAATATACGACAGAATGCAGAACTTGAGGGGAAAGTAAACATTGTCGGGTTAATAACAGTGAAAGCTATCTGGGGAAATGGGGGAGAAACACGTGTACGAAGAACGAACGAACGAATAAGAATGAATAAACGAATGAGAACAAAGAATAAGAACAGAGAAGGAAATGTTTGTTTTTTTTGTTTTTTTGTTTTTTTCCAAGTTGAGATTTACACAAGGCAGTAGGCTATGGGGTGAAAAGACTGGGAAAAGCAGAGAACGAAGGTTATTGGAGCACAAACGACGGACCGCTGAGAGAAAAACAAAGCCTCAAGGTTGGACACTGTACCAGGCCTCAAAAGACACGAGACGAATTGATACGATTTTCTATACAGGTATGAAAGATTTGCACCGAAAAATCTTCCTCGGGACACAATATACGTACATACACCATAAAATAAATAGTTATAACGAAAATACAAATGGGAACAATTACTTAACTTCGATTTCGATGGAGAGCGTGGAGAGCTGCGAATAAACGAAACCTCGCCGGCAAGACCGGAACTCTGAGGGGTCTCAGCAGTCTTGACGCAATTAAGAGGGTTAATTAAGAGGGTCGTAATTTTATTTGAAGAAGAAGAAGACGTTTTCGTCGCATATCAACATACATACATACATACATACATACCGAACCATATACGTTTGCTCTATTATAATAAAGATGTAAACGGCGAAGAATGAATCTGGTGACTGCTACAGCAGTGGGTATTTGTGTAACTAAGCTTAATGGTTAGATTCTGGTGGGATGTAGACGGACATTACTGAATAACCATAAAGGAAAAAACGAGCTCGATGTATTGGCCAAATTCGACTTGGATATCTATATAAATAAAACACAGTGTGTGTGTGTGTGTGTGTGTGTGTGTGTGTGTGTGTGTGTGTGTGTGTGTGTGTATGTATGTATGTTACCGATAGACTCCTAAACGGAGAGGCTCACGTGCTTGATATTTGGCATAGACATGGCCATTGAGCCTGGGAAGGACATGGCCTACCTAAAATATTTGACGAGATCCATATTTTTTATTCATATTTACCTCAGCGCATTTCAGCGAGGAACATTATACATGGAATCTCAGCCGGTGCCAGAGCAGTTCGCTCAGAGCGATCACGTGATGTTCCATCCTCGCTGCCAGACCACTGAACGGAAAATATATTGAATGACCATTGCCATTCACACCACATAGGTGGAGATGCAGCTACCGGGCGCCATCTTGATTGGCACTCGATGGTGGGCGATGGTGATTTCCGTAATTTCCGATTTGCACGCAATTCAGAGCGAAAAGCGATTGCGTTTTTTCACCTTTTGTGCGATCGTGTTTTGTCGATTTTGTGCGATTATGAATTAAACGTCTTTGCAACAGCTGCGAAACGTCTTTCCACAACCCTTCCTTAACCGATTGAAGCAGTTTATTGCTGCACAAAATGGCATTTTAACAGTTGTCTCGCGTTTAAAATCTGGGACACGTTCAAAACAAACGAGATCTGCAAAGCGAGTTGGTCGAGTCGTGCGAATAGCGCTAACCAAGATGGCGACACGGCGGCTACACTTTTCACGGAGTATGAGCGTTCTATATATTTTCAATTCAATGCGCCAGACTCGCTCACGTACTTGATTAGTGGCATAGACATGGCCATTGGGCCTTCACGGTGTAATTTTTTGCGAGGCTTTTGTCCGAGTGAGCTTGAGTCGAGAGGGCGAATGTATGGGTTGGGAATGTACGGGTCTCCCTTCCCCCGCCCGGCAACGCCGGTACTGGAGGGCATCACAGGATCGGTGAGTCTCCAAAATCCGCTTCGTGCTGTTGTTGCGAAGATGCAGGACGATGTCGCGATTGTTGTGCTGCTCTCCTCCCATGAGAACTGCAACGTCATTGTTGACTGGGCCCTCCCTTCCTTTCCTCCCCTTCCCCCTCCCCCTTCCCTCCCCCTGCCCCCCTCTGTCCTCCCCTTCCCCCCTCCCCTTCCCCCTCCCTTTCCCCTCCCTTCCCCCTCCACCCTACCCCCGTCCCCCTTCACCCTACCCTCTCCCCTTCCCCCCTCCCCTCCCCTTCCCTCCTCCCCCCTCCCCCTTCACCCTACCCTCTCCCCTTCCCCCCTCCCCTC